>NW_013541457.1:990289-1189805 GCF_000499545.2 Eimeria tenella
GGCGCGCGCGGCGGCCCCGGAGGCGCCGCGCACGCCGAGGTGCGCCGTGCTGCGCCTCCCGCGGCAGCCCCTGCTGCTGCTGCTGCTGCTGCTGCTGCTGCGGGCGGCTCGCAGCACAGCACCTCCGTGTACGAGCCGTCGCTGCTGTACGTCATTATCTTCAGAGGCCGCCGCGGGAGGCCCCTGTTCTCCTCGAGCGTGTGCAGGTCTGCGTAGAAGGGCCCCAGGGGGGCCCCCCGCTGCCCCGGCAGGTACCCCTCCAGGTCGCAGTAGCAGCCCGCCTCCTCCTCCTGCTGCTCCTGCTGCTCCTGCTGCTCCTGCTGCTCCTGCTGCTCCTGCTGCTGCTGCTCTGCTGCGGCGGGCGCCGCGGCCGGGGCGGCGGGCGAGCAGCACTCCGCGTCGGAGGGCAGCGAGGGAGTCGGCGACGAGCTCGCCTGCTGCTGCTGCTCCGCCTTCTCAGCTGCTCCTGCTGCTCCTGCTGCTCCTGCTGCTCCTGCGCCCGCTGCTGCTGCTGCTGCTGCTGGGGGAGCTTCTGCAGAGTCGGAGCGGGGAGAGGGCGAAGCGTAAAGCCGCTCCGGAGTCGCCGAGTGGCCCACCGGAGTTGCTGGCTGCTGCGTGCTGCACAGCGAGTCCGCCCGGCTTTCTGTTCTCGAGGATTTGCCTGCAGCAAAACAATTAATTCATTTAATTATTTAATTAATTAATTCAATTGGTTAATTCAATTAATTAATTTAATTATTTATTTGGAGTCTGCAGGCAGCAGGGGAGAGCGAGCTGCAGCAGCAGAAGGAAGCGCGAGATACGTGCTGCAGCAGCAGCAGCAGCAGCAGCAGCAGCAAGACTGCAGCAGCAACTCACATAGAGGCTCTGCAGCTCTGTCCTCTGCCGGGATGCTGCTGCTGCTGCGGCGGCTGCTGGCTGTGCTGCTTCTTCGGCGCTTCTGCGCGGGCTGTTCCATTTGACCTGTTGCTGTTCCTGCTGCTGCTGCTGCTGCTGCTGCGTTGGCTGCCTCTTTCCGCGAGTCTTCGGAAGCAGCAGCAGCTGCTGCAGCAGCGGCAGCTGCTGCTGCTGCTGCAGTCAAGTCCGGGCCCCCCACCTGCAAAGCCCTCGTGCTGCGGGACTTTTTAAACTTGGGAGTCCCCTGAGGAGTCGGGGGGCCTGTGAGCGGCATTGGTTGCATGTGTTTGGAGTGTACAGACAGCTGAACCTCTCGACCAAAAGGCCAAAGCTGCTGCTGCTGCTGCTGCTGCTGCTGCTTACGCCTGCAGCTGGGCTTTGGGCCCCAGAGCTGCTGAGGAGGACTCAGGGCTTCGGGCGAACGGGTAGGCTTGCTGCTCGGAGAAAAGGCCCCGCTTTGGGTCGGCTGCTGCCAGCTTAGCTGCTGCTGCTGCTGCTGCTGCAGCTAGAGCTGCCCAGACATCTGCAAGGGGGAGGTCCTGCAGGAAAGGAAAAGGCGGGAGGGGCGGCTGGGAGGGGAGGGAGAGGCGCGGGGGAGCAGCAGCGGAGCAGCAGCGCAGCAGCAGGCGCCGCCGACCCCGAGCTGCTGCTGCTGCTGCAGCGCGGCGACGGGCGGGCGATTAGGCCGCAGGGAAAAGGCCGCAGCGACGCAGCATTGAAGAGAGAAGGCGCAGCAAAGAAAGAGGCGAAACTGGAAAGGCGAAAAGGCCGGAAAGCGGGCAGCAGCTGTGCGGGGCAGCAGCGGGTGGGGAAGCCGTTCTGCTGCGTTCAAAGGCTCTCAGACACGCAGAGGGGCTCGAAAGATGTCTATTTTGGCCCGCGGAGCAGCAAACAAAGAAAAAAGGCCGCGATCGAGCTGCGTTTCAATAGGAAAGGGAGAATCCGCGAGACTCTGCAGCGCAGCGCCCACCCAACGAGCAAGAGGGAGGCGGCGGGAAGTTGAATTCGAAGCCAAACGCATCCAGAGCTCGCGCAGAGGGCCGCAGAACGAGTCGAAGAAGGCGAGAAAGAAAAAGCTTCATTCGGGGAAAGGAAATGGCAAGGGGAAAACTGGCGATCCCGTGCGAGCGCAGATTGGCAGCTGCTGGGCGGGCGTACACTCCAACGCTGCGGGAAAGCGGACGGAATAAGCGGGTTCCCGCGATTAAAACCTCTTCGAAAGTAGAAACCCAATAAGAATCCGCAGAAACAAACAAGATAAACCCCAAACAAGCTTGCCGAGCCCGCGTTTTCGCCGCGAACTCCAGAGGTTCCTGTGCCCTATGGTCCGGTTGCTGCTGCTGCAAGACGCGGCACGGCGCTGCTCCGATTCGCGAAAGCCACCCCAATTGCGCCCCAATGGACCTTTTCCAAACAATTTAAACTTAAATTGCAACTCCAAAGACCCCTGTTAAGCCTCGTCTCTTTGCTTTTTGCTCCTGAACACCCCCCCTCCCGATGCCGGCAGTGGCCGTCTGTGCAACTCTGCTCAGGGGGGTCCATCTGGCTTCCCGCGCAGCTCCCGAGCCCCCTGCTCTGCTGCTTTTCTTTTATTTTCTTTTTTATTTAATTTCAAATTAATTTAAACTTGCGAAAGCCCCGCGCCAGCTGCCGGGGACGCAAACCGCCACCCGGAGAGCCCCCCATGCAGAACTCGTGGGAGCTGCCGAGCCAGTGCCCGGTTCTCCCGAGTTAAAACTCCGTTTTTCACGCAATTTGCATTTTGAAGTCTTTATTTTGAACAATTAAACCAAATCGGGCGTCCAAAAAGGCCCACGAGGGGCCCTTGGGGGCCCCCTGGCCGCGCGCACACGCCCCAGGCGTGAACAGCCGCCGCCCGAGCCTCTCTTTGCTGCAGCAAAACCACAAGTCCAAAATAAATACCATTTGGACTTCATTTCAAGAAAATCGAAACTGCTGCTGCCCCTGGGCCGCTGCAGCAGCGGGAGAAGTGCTGCTGCAGCAGGGGGCCCCCGACGTCGTGATCTGCAGCTTTTTGCTGCTGCTGCAGCTCCAACTTTCCCCAAAAAGGACCAAAAGAAACTCCAAATCCAAAGTTAAAACTGTTTAAAGCGTGCAACATTCTGTAACTTTGCTGCAGCTCTCCGGGGATGCATGCAAAAGCCCGATTCTTTCTATTCAAGTCCCTTCATATTCCGCGCCACTTTTGCTTCTGCTTTGCTGCTGCTGCTGCTGCTTTGCTGCTGCTGCTGGTGCTGCTTCTCTAGCCGCTGGCGCGTTCGCTGGCGCACCGCCGCAGCTGCTCTCAGCTACAAACCCCAACCCCTAAACCCTAAATAGCGGTTTGACCGAAAAGGGCAGAGGGAGTTCTCTAGGGTTTAAGGGTTTAGGGTCTAGGGTTTAGGGTTTGGAGCCCGGCTTCGGGCACCCTGCATGCAGCCTTTAAGCGTCTTTTGCAGATGTTTTTGTTTTGTTTTAAACAAGAAGAAGCATTTTGAACTTTGATGAAAAAGAGAATATTGAGATAAAAGAAGTAAACAATAAATGTATTGTTACCCCAGATTTGAGGGCCTCGCGGCTGCATCCATTTCAGTTACGTTGCAGTTACGCGAGGGTTTAGGGTTTAGGGTTTAGGGTTTAGGGTTTGCAGCTTCAAGTTGTGGGCCCGAGACCTGCACAGGCACCCCAAGGCCGTGGCCTGCTGTGTCTGGGCGAGGCCAGAGTGGCTAGCTAGCTAGCCGTGGCTAGCTAGCTAGCTAGCTAGCTAGCTGGCTGTGGCTAGCTGCAGCAAAGGGAGACCGCAGCTGTCTGTGGGGCCCCGAGGCTCGAAGAAAAGCTGCAGGGGTTTTGCATTGAGTGGCTGCGCGTGCTGCTGCAGCTCCGGTGTAGGTACACCTCAGCAGCGCAGCAAGACGTGCAGAGCGCAGAAAGAAGACAGCAGCAGCATCAGCAGCAGCAGCGGCAGCAGCAGCAGCAGCTGGTGGAGGCCGTTTGCTGCAGCGCGGCAGGAGAGCGCTCAGCTGGGCTGCGGGCGTGGTGCGCCTCCTGTGCCCTCCAGCCGCCGAATAAACGCAGTTTCTGAGTGTATGTTTGGAAAATTCGTTTTAATTTAGAAAATTAAAGCCTTAGTCTTTTGGGAAAGTTGCGTTTTGCGCAGCAGACTGCAGACTCCGCGGCTGCGACAAACTGCATGCAGTGGGACGGGCCGTCGGCAGCGGCGGGGGGGTGCGATCGGAGGCATTTGGGGGGCGGAGAGCGCGGGAAAAAAGTTGATTAAATTTGTTTTGGAGTTTAAAATAAGTTTTAGAAGAGTGAACGCTTGCAAATTTGCGTTTTGGGTGTTCAAAGACCCGGCTGTACAGACACGCCGATGCCTAGACAGCTGGCGGGCGAGCCGCGCTGAAACTTCCTTTTGAAAGCACGATTCATTTTATTTTTGAGTGTGTTATAATTGCATTTTGAAATTTAATTTCTGCAAGTTTCGACAGGCGCGTTGGGCGTCTCTTGCGGGAGGATCGGCGGCCGCGGCGTTGTGTATTTCATGGTGTTGCGGCTTTGCTCCGCTGCGACGTGCCGAGCCGCAACACCAAGTCCGCTGAACTAAGAGGAGCTCTTTTAGAAAAACTCGATTGAAAACGAGTTAATTTTTGCTTATCGGGTTTAGCGGGGGCTTGGTCTTCCGCGCCGCGGGCCCGCAGCGCAGCAGCAGGAGCAGGAGCAGGAGCAGCAATGGTGGAAGGCGCACTGCAGCACGCCGACTGGCGGCGGCCGCTGTGGGGCTGCCTGCAGCTAACGGTGATGGCGCTGGGTTTTGGCTCGATCTTGCTGAATGCCGTGCTGCTGACGCGGTACATGTTTCCTGCAGCAGCTCCTGCTGCTGAGGACTTGACGTACGTGGACGCTGCGCTGCAGCAGAAGGCTGCGCCGCTGCCGGCCGCGCAGCAGCTGGATGCGGCCCGCAGCAGCAGCAGCAGCGGCAGCAGCGGCAGCAGCAGCAGCAGCATCGGCGTGGACCCGGAAAGGATGCACGGGCCCCTCGGGCTGAAGCCCGACGGCACTCCGAACTACGTTCCGGGCCCCCCCCCTCCTCCCGTGAGTTTTGCGAGCCGCAGACTGGAAAGCGTGCCGCTGCTGCGTCCGCTGCCGCTGCCGGTGCCGCTGCTGCTGCTGCTGGTGCAGTGCCGCTGCTGCTGGTGCGTGCGTGACCACTGGTCAGGACCTGAACATGGCGGCGGAGCTGGCGCGGGGCGGCGGCTTCAACTTGCTGCTGAGCGACCACCTGCCGCTGGACCGGCCGGTGCCGGAGTCCCGCGCTGCTGCATGCGCTGCAGTGCAGTACGACTTGGAAAGTTTGCCAGCAGCGTCTGTCTTGATAGTTTTTCACAACGAGGCTCTGTCGACTTTGCTGCGTTCGGTGCACAGCGTGCTGAACAGGACGCCGCCGCAGCTGCTGCAGGAGGTGCTGCTGGTGGACGACGGCAGCACAGCAGCAGACGTGGCGGCTGAGGCGCTGGGGGGCAACGGGAAGCTGCAGCAGCACCTGCTGCTGCTGCCGCGGAAGGTGCAGCTGCTGCGGAGTCCGCAGCGGGAGGGCATCGTGGGCGCGCGGCTGCGGGCGATCCGCGCCGCGGCTGCTGCGCACTTCGTGGTGCTGGACAGCCACGTGGAGGTGCAGCGGCAGTGGCTGGAGCCGCTGCTGCTGCGGCTGCAGCGCAGCAGCAGCAGCCTCGTGATGCCGCAGGTCGACGGCATCGACGCGGAGACCTTCGAGCACGTCACTGGCGGCATCGGCTGCCAGCTGGGTTTCCTCTGGCAGCTCGTGGAGCACTCCTTCGAGCCGCACCAGCTGCAGCAGCGCCAGCAGCGCCGCCGCCAGCAGCAGCAGCAAACCGCCTCCGCCCCCCCCAACCACCCCCACCCCCACCCCCACCACCAGCAGCAGCAGCAGCAGCAGCAGCAGCAGGAGGAGGAGCTGGAGCTCTACCAGGCGTCGCCGGCAATGGCGGGCGGGCTGTTCGCGAGCTCGAAAGCCTTCTTCTTCGCAGTCGGCGGCTACGACGAAGGCTTCCGCTTCTGGGGCGCGGAAAACCTGGAGCTGAGCTTCCGCGCCTGGCAGTGCGGCGGACGCGTCGAGTGCGCCGCCTGCAGCCGCGTCTTCCACGTCTTCCGCCGCGGCGGCGCGGGCTACGCGTTTCCCGCTTCGGCGCTGGCGGCGAACAAGCTGCGGACGCTGGCGTGGATGGACCGTTTTGGGGACTTGGCGTGGCGGGTGCTGGGGCGGCCTGCGGTGGACTACGGCGCTGCTTCGCTGCAGCAGCGCCTGCAGTTCCGCAGCCGCAGCCGCTGCAGGAGTTTCCAGTGGTTTCTCGAGAACGTCTTCCCCGAGTCCGACGTCGTCCACCTCTCCGACGTCCCCTTCCTCGGTCTGCTGCCGACTGCTGCGGCTGCGGCTGCGGCTGCGGGGAGCCCCGAGTGCTCCTGCTCCTGCTGCGGCTGCGGGGAGCCCCGAGTGCTCCTGCTGCTGCTGCTGCTGCGGCTGCGGGGAGCCCCGAGTGCTCCTGCTCCTGCTGCGGCTGCGGGGAGCCCCGAGTGCTCCTGCTCCTGCTGCGGCTGCGGGGAGCCCCGAGTGCTCCTGCTCCTGCTGCGGATGCGGATGCGGGGGGCCCCGAGTGCTGCTGCTGCTGCGGAGTTGTCACGAATGAATCAGTGCTTTCATTCGCTAGTTGAGTTCTTTGCTTCTTTGCTTCTTTGCTTGTTTGTTGGGTTCAGGGAAACTCAAAAACGAAGACACCGGGCTTTGCCTCGAAGCCACCGGGCGGCCCTCGCCGGGCAGCCGGGCAGTGCTGCGGGGCTGCCAGGAAGACCACCAGCTGCAGGAGTTTATGTACTTCAAGTTCGTTTTGCTTTTTGGTTCAACTTCCAGTTGCAGTGCATGCAAGCGCTTGCATGCAAGTGCATGCATGCGCGCTGCCGGGAAAAGGGACTTTTCAAAAAGCCCAAAAGTTCGAACAAACGAAAAGGAACTCTTCAGCGACTTCAAATGCGAAAGCTTTAAGACAAAAGGGAGAAAATCCATCACTAAACGAAACAAGAATTAATGGACTCCTTTTAATCAATCAATTAATCAATTAATTTATTTATTCATCTATTTATTTTATTCTCAGAAAAGTCGGACATGTAATGCCCGTGCTCAATGACGAGGCTTGCCTCACGCCCAGCGGCAGCTTGGACTGGTGCAGAGTGAATGATCTAATGTGGTGAGTTAAATAAATACATTAATTAATTAATTAATTAATTAATTAATTAATTAATTATTAACAGTGAATGCAAGTTCTGGAGTAAATAGTTGTGGCCTGCCGACTTCCGGGTACACGAGAAACGGCAGGCAGCAAGCCCGCGGGTGCAGCAGCAGCAACAGCAGCAGCAGCAGCAGCAGCAACACCAGCAGCAACAGCAACAGCAACAGCAGCAGCAACAGCAACAGCAACAGCAGCAGCAACAGCAACAACAACAGCAGCAAAAGCATGAGCAGCAGCAGCAGGAGAGGTTGTGCTGGGGGTGCACTTGCACTCAGCGGCTCTCTCGCCAGATTTCCCCATTCGTTTCTAATTCGTCTGCCAGTGCTCGAGTAAATGTATTTGTTCTATTTGTTTTATTTATCTGCTTTAATTTGGTTTTTGTTTTCAAGGTGGGACGTCGAGGACGGAAAGCTGCGGAATAGAGCTGTAGGGAAATGCCTGGCGGTGAAGAACGGGCAGCTGGGCTTGGCGGAGTGCGGCAGCGGCGACTCGCACCAGGTGATTCGAAGAAAAAAAGAATTAATTAAATGCAAAAATAAAAACAATTTAGAATTATAAAGTAATTAAATTAATTCAAGAACCATTTGTTCTTCTTTTCCGCGCTGCGGCTCCCCGGCCGTTCGGGTGTACAGTCAGCTTCCGCTTTCTTGCACGGAGGTGGTTGTTGAAAATGCAAAAATAGAAAATAAGTCAAAAAAGAAATAATTCGTCTTTTATAAATCACAATTATCTAATTATATATCAATAAATACATTTAAATACATTTGTTGTCTCCCAAGCTTGCAATTAGCACTGCGGTGGGCGTTTGAACTTGAACTGCAGCAGAAGTAATACAGGAAAAGCTGCTCTGCTGCAGCAGCACGCAAATAAATAAATAAATAAACCATTTAAATAATTGAAATTAATTAAATTTCCAACAAGATGATCCGTCGATGCATTTAATTGATTCATTCCGTTGCTCTGAATGTGTTTTTGCCTGAAGTTAATTCCCTTTTTGTTCGTTTCCGCAAGTTGCTGCAGCAGCAAGGCGTTTGCTGCTGCAGCAGCAAATCGTTTGCTGTAGCAGCAAACAATTTGACAAGAAATGTCCTTGTGTTTGTCTTCAGAAGTGGCAGTGGGATGAGTACAACCCCCCTGAAGTTTTTGAGCTGCCGCCAGTTCCGTCCGCAAAGTCCTAAACCCTAAACCCTAAACCCTAGCCCTGAACATGAGCAGCAAGTGTGCAGCAGCAAGACAAGGGAGGGAGGACTAAGGGTTTATTTCGCATTCAAATTCGCCGTGACAAATGCATTTCCTGCTTGTATCGAAACCCCAAACCCTAAACCCTAAACCCTAGCCAGCCAAGGCCTGGCTGCAAGTTGTGCAGCAGCGCGAACGGAAGCTACAGCTGCTGCTGCTGGCCCCCTGCGGCAGCAGCAGAAGTTGACAGTGTTGAAAGTTTCATTTTATGAATTATTTCTTCATTTTTGTTCGCATTTCGTTCAATTTTGAGCATTTTTGTTCTTTTAAGAAGCGCCAGAAGACTTGAAATTCATTTCTGCTTCTTTAATTCATCTTTGCTGCCAATTATTTACTTATTTTGAAGTTTTTCGTTTCTTTACTTCGAAAAGAAGCACAAGGAGGCAGCAGCATGAGCTGGAGTCCTGGAGAGATCATGAACAGCTGCTGTTCAGCAAGAATGGCTGTCCTTTGTTTCAAAAAGCATTTCATTATTATTAATGGTTTATTTCTTTTAATTTATTTGTTTATTTTTAAATTTAAAATTCAAGAAATGTAGTTTTACGGAGGAAAACAGAACATGAAATGCAGAACGCGGCGGGTCACTTGCTGCAGCTCTTGCTGCGGCGGGGGCTAATCCGGGGAGTTCAAACTTGCAAACCAATTCAATTTGCAACTATTTATTTATTTATTTATTTTAATTTAATAAAAACCCAAAATTGAATGCAAAAAGACAAAAAAAGGCGAAAAGAACTCATGCAGACACCTGAGACGGATCGGCTGCGCCTTGCTGCGGGCGGCGGCGAAGGGGGGTCTACATGAGTTGAATTAGTTCTTTTGCCCTTTATAAATAATTAAATAGATGTTATTTTAGATCTTATTTATTAATTTGTGAACAAATCGAGAAGTTTGAGCGAAGTGGCCGCCATCAAGTGACATTTCAAGGACCAATTTGTGTAGCCGCATGCAGCCCCACCTCTTTGTTCTTTCATTTTGACCAAAAAACGAAGACCAACAAATGCTGCGAAATATGCAGCAGCAGAATAAATGAAATTAAGAGCAGCAGCAGCAGCAACAGCACCTGCAGCACCGGGTGCAGCGGCGAGAGCACTGGCAGCTCGCGCGGCAGCAACAGCGGCAGCAGCAGCAGCAGCAACAGCAGCTGCAATAAGGCCAAAAACTGGCCATTTCTTGAAGCTTCAGAAGCAACAACAGAGACCAGCAGAGAAGAAACTGAAAGACAGCCAAAAAGACAAACAGACAAGACAAAGTGTGCAAACAGACAGCAGCAAAGCCTTGAAGGCAGCGGCAGCAGCAGCAGCAGCAGCAAGAAGAGCAGCGGCCTGAGCGGCCTCAGCAGCAGCGGCAGCGGTAGCAACAGCCGCAGCGGCGGCAACGGCGGCGGCAGCAGCAGCAGCAGCAGCTCGCTGGCACTATGAAGGGCAGCACTGCTTCTGAGCAGCAGCAGCCAGTTGCTGTCACAAGCAGCTGCTGCAGCGCCACTTACTGCAGCAGCTGCTGCTACCTCGGCCCGGATCATGCTGCCCGCCCTTCGGTTCGTCTTTTTGGCAGCAGCAGCAAGAACAGCAGCAGCAGCAGCAGCGAGAGCAGCAGCAGCATCAGCAATGGGAAAAGCAGCAGCAAACATGACGAAGGCTCTGACTTTCAATGCAGCAAATGCATGCAGCACAGCAGCAGCTGCTCCAGCGGCCCAGCCGAAGCCCCAAGCCAGCCAGAAGCAGCAGCAGCAACAGCAGCAGCAGCAGCAGCACGCAGCAGCAGCAGCAGCAGTAGCTCTTTCCCCCCCCTGAGCTCCTACAGCGGGAGCCCCTTCTCTGCCCGCCACTGCTGGTTCTTGCGAATTAATTTGCTGCTCAGGTTTATCTTTGGAGGGCTAATTGGTTATCCTGCTGCTGCCAGTTTGCTGCTGCTGCCGCAGCAGCTGCTGCGGCTCTTCACCCTTGGCGGCTGCGGTTTGCTGCTGCTGTACGACGCAGCAAGGGGCGTGAGGTGGACGTACACCCGGCTGCTGCAGCAGCAGCGGGAGCAGTGGGTGGGGAAGATGCTCCTTTTGCTGCAGCGCACGCAGCAGCAGCAGCAGCAGCAAGAGGCAGCAAAAGTAGTTCAGAAAGAGAGGCAGCGGCTGCACCAACTTGTTGCGGCTATGCGCCGCTGCGTTGCTGCTGCTGCTGCTGCACGTCCTGCAGCCGCAGGGCCGGAAAGGGCAGCAGCAGCAGCAGCAGCGGCAGCAGCAGAGGTGCCTGTCCCTCATGAAGCAGAGGCAGCAGCACAAGTGGCACTAGCAGGAGACCTGCAGTTTGCTGCTGCTCTTTTTGGGGCTCCTGCTGCTGCTGTTGCAGATGCTGCTGCTGCTGCGCGGCTGCTGCACGCGCGCAGCTACAGGCGGTGCAAGAAGCAGCAGCAGCGGCAGCAGCAGCAAACCTGCTGGGCAGCCGCAGCAGCAGCAACAGGTGCTGCTTCTTCTGCTGCTTTGTCTTGGAGCTGGTCAGTTATAAAGAGAATAATTTCTTTTGCTTGCTGCGTGCTGCTGCTGCACCTTTTCATTGACATTCCTGCTGTTGCATCTGCTGCAGCAGCAACAGCAGCAGACATCCCACTCTCTCCTTGGTGGCTGCTGCTGCTGCATGCAGCAGCAAGAGGCTGTTTTGCTGCTGCACTGGTGAACCTCCACGTCAGCAGCTACATGGGGCTTCCTCTTGCCCGCTCCCCTCCGTGCAACTGCAGCAGAAGCAGCAGCAGCAGCAGCGGCAGCAGCAGCAGCAGCTGCAGCAGCAAGAAGTCCCGCTGCGTGTTTGGCTCAATTTCTGCGCCTTCATACGTTTATTTGCGACTCTCCTTTGCCTTCTGCATTCCTATTGTGTGTTCAATTGTTGCTAACGCTGCTGCTGCTGCTGCTGCTGCTGCTGCGGTACCAACAGCAGGCATGGCAGCAGGGCTGCAGTGGAAATGGGCTGACATGCTGCTGTTCCCTCTCGCTTTGCTGCAGCTGCTGCTCCAGCAGGTGCTTCCTGCGGAGGCGTTGCTGCTGCTGCCACTGCAGCAGCAACGGTCGCGCGCCGCAGAGGTGCTGCTGCTGCTGCTGCAGCAGCAGCAGTTTTCGTGGTCTCAGCTGGTCGAGGTCGAGGCGCTGGAGGAGTTATTTGCTGCTGGCACTTTGTTGACAGCAGCAGCAGCAGCAGCAGCACGCTGCAGCAAGCCTTCTGGCTTGTGGATTTTATTGAAGCGTCTGGAGGCAGCAGCAGCAGTCGCAGCAGCAACAAAGCTGCTGGGCGCGCGCGAGCAGCAGCAGCAGCAGCAGCACCTGTGCGAACGCATGCGCAGCAGCTGCTGCTGGCACTTCAACTCCTTGCTGCTGCTTCTTTCTCGCCTTCCTCAGGCACTTGTAAAAATGATTTGCAAATTGTTTATATTTGTTTTGGGGCTGAGTTGGCTGCTGCTGCTGCTGCATGCGTTTGTGAACGTGCCGCTGCTGCAGCAGGAGGGGCAGCTGGAGCGGCAGAGTGTGCTGCAGCTGCTGCAGCAGCAGCTGCAGCAGCCGCAGCAGCAAGAGGCGCTGCAGGCGTTGCAGCAGGCGTGGCAAGAGCTGCAGCAGCTGCCGCTGCAGTTCTCTGCAGCACTAAAGGGCAAGAGCTACACAGAGAAGGCGCAGTGGCTGCTGCAGCAGCTGCAGCAAAGCTGGGAAGACTACACTTTGCTGCTGCAGCAGCAAACTGACGAGCGGCAGCGCGCTCTGCTGCTCTTCGGACTCAATGAAAATGCAACAGCAGCAGAAATCCGACAAAGGTATAGGCAGCTAGCGAAGCAGCACCACCCAGACAGAGCCGCCCTCCACACCAGCAGCAGCAGCAGCAGCAGCAGCGGCAGCAGCAGCAGCAGCAGCAGCGAAGGAAACCCAGCGTGTATAGGGGAGGCAGGGGCAGCAGCAAAAGAGAATAAGTGCCTCAACGGGCAAGAGATGATGCAGCAAATAAATGCAGCTTACGAGCTGCTGCTGCAGCAGGCGGCAAGAAGATAAAAACACTTCAAAAGGGAATTTAAATTTAAATAAAACTTCCTTAAATGCAAAAACATAAAATGCGAATTAACACTCTTTCCCCCAATCGGGCTCATATTGCTGGCTGCTGCTGCTTCTCTTCTCGCTGCTGTTGCTGCTGCGCTGCTGCTGCTGCGGCGCTGCGGCTGCGGCGCTGCGGCTGCGGCGCTGCTGCTGCTGCGCTGCTGTTTTTGTGTCTCTGGGTTTTGCCTGAAGGCCTTATGCACATATAAATCCACTGAATGTGGCTTTCAGCATTAATGGAAATTAAAATAATTTAAATTTGTGTTTTTGTTTCTTCTTGTTTTATTTCTGCTTTCAGTTGGGTGTATGTACTCCTCTGCTTTTATTTCTTTTTATTCTTCAAGTGTCTTTGTGCTTCTGCACCTCCCACTCCATTTCTTTATCTTCTCTCTATCTTTATCAGTAAACTTTATATATATATATATAATATATGTTATTATATATATATATATAATGTATATATATATACATATTTTACATTTATATATTTGTATATTATATATTTATGTCTCTGCTTGTATCTTCATTCCTTTGCCAGTGTGTTTATATATATTTGTGCATCTATATATCTATATATTTGTAATTATCTTTATCTCCATCTGTATATACTTATTTATATCTTTATAAACATATAGATACATATATACATATATTCATATATGTTTATATATATATATTTACATATATATTTATATAAACATATATATATATATATTAACATATATGAATATATGTATATAACTACATAGATGTCTACAGCTGTATATCTTTATATGCATGCATATTACATATATCTGCGTCTTTATGTCTTTATCAATATATCTTTACATCTAAAAGCACAAATAAGTGTATTTATATATATTATGAATATATAAAAAGATAATATATATATTTAGATATATATATATATTATATATTATAATATATATTTATATTATATATAAATAGCTTGCAGGGATATGGCATATATGGCGCTTCTGCGCACAAAAACGCTGCGCAACTTCCGCACAAAAGACTTTTATGATTTTTGAAGACTTTTGGTCCATTTAAAAGACTTTTATAATTTTAAAAGACTTTTGATGGACAGTTTGGCATTTTGCATGCAAAAAGGAGGGGAGAATGCATGGTTTTGCATGCAATAGGACATTAAAATCATTATTCTGTTCTGAAGTGAACTTTGCATGCGTGCGCGCTGTCCCCTCAGCTGTATGTACAGTTCAAATATACAGTGAGCAGCAAATATGCAGATCTATAGTGCAATCTGCGAAGATATTTATATTATTTATTTAATTTATTCAATTTGTTGTATTTAATTCATTTATTTCATGCATGCAGTTGAAATAAAAGCAAGTCTGCAACTCCAGTGCCCGTGGGGAGGATCTTGGGGGGCTGCATCTGGCTTTCTTCTTGCAAAATAAATAAAACAAAAGTGCAGAAATAGAAGTTGAAGTTGCATTTTCAACTTTTCTTGGATTTAGTTCAGGTGTACGTACACCTGAATCAGCCCGAGCAACACAACACACGTGGCGAGCATTCCAGCTGTACTTTGCCAGAACAGAAAAAGCCTTTCTTTGTTTCATTTTCCCCTTTTTAGCAAGCAGAACAATTTTTTTTTCATTTTTGCGAAATAAGTGACAAAAATAACTCATGGCAAACTAAACGCGAAAAACGCAGCAGCGCGTCTTCACACAAGTGCACGGGCGTACAGCTGAAGGCTTTCAAATCTTAGAAAAAAAAATAAACAATAGACAAAAAGTTAAAACTTTTCAAATTTTTGACGAAATAAATACAAACTCTCTTCAAACTGCTTTTCGTTGTGGCCCAGGAGCCTGTGTACGTACACCCGACGACGGGGTGTACGTCCAGAGGCTCCTGGGGTTTGTTCTCTTCATTTATTCTTTTTTTTTTTCAAGTTCCTGAGTTGCATGTTCTTTGTTTGTTTCCGCACTACTGTCTCTGCCTTAGTTTCACCAATTGACTCATTTACTTGTCCTTAAACTTTCATTCATTTCTTTCGTATCTCCAAAATATAATTTCCCAGGGGACTTTTATCGGTGCTGAGCTCCAGGACTTTTGAACACTTACAGAAAGGACGCAGAGTGCTTAAATAAAGGATTTTTTGGCCCCTTGGGGGCCCAAGGGGGCCCCCCGGGGGCCCCGTGGGGGTCTCAAAAATCCCTGGGGGGCCAAGGGAGCCCCAGGAAGGTCAAGGGGGCCTCCAATGGGTCCTTTGGGGCCCCCTAAGGCTTTAAGCGGCGTAGGGGGCCCCTAAAGGGCCCCAAGGGGCCCCCGGGGATCCTAAGGGGCCCCAGGGGGCCCCCAAAGGGCTGCTGGGCCCCAAGGGGCCCCAGCAGCTTTTGCTGCAGCTACGCATATGGACACTAATGCATGCACAGCAGCAAATGCCCCTGAAGAGGCATTTGCTGCTGTGCATGCATTAGTGTCTAAAGAGGAAGTGGAAATCCCCAGGCAAGCTTTTTAATTGAAATCTAATTTGATGAAGAGGGTCCAACACTGCATGCATGCATGCGTGCATGCATGCGTGCATGCATGCATTCATTAAAAGAAAGCCCCAGGGTCTCTGTGAAATTTGGCTCTTTGAATTAGTGTTAGCAGGTATCAGCAGGAGGGGTTTTAGCAGCATCCTTTTGGGGCGAGCCTTCACTCTAGCTAGGCCCAGGGCCCGCTGGTGTGCAGCAGCAGCAGCAGCAGCAGCAGTTGTGCCGCTGCTGCAGCTCCTGCAGCGGCTGCGAAGGCCGCAGCATCAGCGCAGCCTGAGTGGCTTTGCAACAAACTGTTAAGATTCTGGAGCAGCAAAAGTGGCAGCTTTTAATGCCCAAGATTTTTCTAAACTGCAGCAAATCGCTGCTGCTCCCTAGGGGATCTTTAAGCAGCAGAAGTGGCAACTGGGGGCCCCCCTTGGCAGCAAAAGCTGCAGCTATTAGCCTCAGGGGGCCCCCTTGCAGCAAAAGCGGGGGCCCCTGCGTGCAAGGGGCCCCTGGGGGGCCCTTTAGAGTAAAAGAAAAGCCTCGTACTGCTGCAGGGGCTCCCCAGGGGCCCCCAACAGCAGAAGTGGCAGCAAATGCAGAACTCTGGGGGCCCCCCAGGGCCACCAAAGAGGGTACGGGGGCCCCCCGAGCCTCCCCGTTGGGGGCTACACGATGCAGCGGCCCACAGCAAGGTACTAAGCAACAGCAGCAGAAGCAGCAGCAGCAGCAGCAGGAAAGGCGGCCCGGAGCCCTAGTAGAGCTGGGAGGCGCTGGGGGAGGCCTTAACTACTAAATGGCCATTTGGGGCAAATGGACTTGTGGAAAATTTTATGGCCTTTGGAGCTGTTGTGGGGCCCCCTGGGCCATTGGGGCCCCCCAGGGGCCCTCATAGATCTAAAACGTTCTTTTCGTGGGTTTAAATGAACTAATAGGCTAACTTTTGCTGTCTAGAAGGGCCCCGGGGGCCCCCCAGACACTGTGTTGAGAGCGGGGGGGGGGGCCCCCCAATGCTTGCTGCTGCTGCATGTTTTGCTGCTTGAATTGCGCAAGTGCTGCAGCAGCAGCGCGTGGGGTTGTGGGGGGAAGAGAGGGGCGCAAGGGCTGCGGTGTATGTACACCTGGGGTTTGCTGCAGCCCCGCGGGGCGGGGAACGGGGCGAAGAGGCGCAGAAGAAAGGGAAAAGAGAAGAAGAATTAAAATAAAACAAATAAATGGAGTTAAAAAAGGAATTCGAGAGTGTGGAGTGTAGATCCAGCGGGAAGGGCTTGGGGCCTAGGGAGGCCCCCCCGTGCGCAACCCCCCCAAGTCCCCCGGTGTACATACACTGCGTCGAGGCGGGGGGTCTGGGGCTGAGGACTTTGCAGAGTTGTCTTCAAATGCATTTATCTGAAAAAAAAGCTGGAGAGGAAGCTGGCGAAGAGTTCGTGTTTGCTTCTGGGCTGCGGAAAGGGCGCAGCAGGGCGAGGGTGCACCGCCTAGCACTGCAGGCTGCTGCTGGTCTGGGCAGTGTTGGCTTTTGGGGGGGCGTGGAGAGTTTGCTGCTGCTTGCTGCTGCTTGCTGCAGCAGCAAAAGCTGAAAAAGGGGAGTTTGCAGCGGCGAGCCCGGACAGCAGCGGCGAGTCCGCAGCCCCCCATGGGAACAGGCGGCTTCGCATCCCAGCCACATCTGGCGCTGCCGTTTCTCCGGAAATGTCTTGAAGTAAAACAAATAAAGCAATTCGTTTGTTTTTAAAAGTCTAATTTTGCATTTTGAGGGGCTATAGGCGCATGTGCTGGCCCGTCACTATCGCTCAGGCATCGCGGCTGGTGCCTGGGCTGTCGGCGCAGCGGCGGCGGCGCTGCCGCGAGGCGAACTGCTAAAGAAACCGGGGACTTGGCGAGAAATTGAAGAAAGTTTTGCAAAAATATTGAACTTGGGCCTTTGGAGGGGGCAAAAGAGCCGGCGGAAAAGTGTTTTTGGCGGGCATCGCGTGGGCGTGGCGGGAGATAGGCGGCTGGCAGGTGTACGTACACCTCAAGGCCGTGTTCAAGTGGACCGGTCCGGCGCCGCACTGACACAAACTCGAAGAAAGCTGGAAGTTTGGAGCGATCTGAGGGGAACTTTGGGTTTTAAATCGGGTTTGAGGTTAGTATAGTCCTTTTCTGTCCACTTTGGTGGTTTATTTCGTCTTTTTCCTCCACTTTCCACCAGCTTTCCATGAACCCCCTGCTGCTTTCCCCGCGCTGCTCCCCGCCGTAGCCGATCTCGCGCGAGCGCCCGCGGCCATGCTGCTGCTGTGACTGCAGCAGCTCTTCACTTCTGCAGCTTTTCTCTTTTCCAGTTTTTTGTAATGAGCTTCCAAAAGTCCCAGGGCGCCGTCAGCGCGGCCCCTGCTGCTGCGCTGGAGCAGGGCTACGTGCAGTGTGCGCCGCACCCGCCTTACCAGAAGCTGCAGCAGCAGCAGCACCAGTACGCCCGCTACCCCCACCCGCAGCAGCAGCAGCAGCAGCAGCAGCGCTACGAGCCCCACCCCCAGCACGTCTACTACCAGCAGCAGTGCCACGCCGGCGCCCCAAACTCCGCAACAGCCAAGCAGCCCCAAGCTGCTGCCAACGCCGCCTCCTGCAGCTCCGTCCAGCAGCCGCAGCGCTGCGTGCAGCAGCAGCAGCAGCAGCAGCAGCAGCACCAACACAGACACCCCGAACAAGACCACCAGCGCAAAAACCAGCAGCACGCAGTCAAACCAACCCGCATGCCCCACCCCTTGGCTGACTGGCAGCTTCCAGAGCGCTACGAAGTCCATCATTTAATTGGCACTGGTTCTTACGGTACGCCTGCTGCTGCTGCGCGCTTCAGGTGTACAGACACCCCAGCCCGCGCGCTGCTGCCTCGTGTCTGCCTTCCTTCGAGGCCCCACACGCAGCTCCTAGCGCCGCACGCGCTGCACTGAAACAGCGAATTTCGTCTGCTGCTGCTGCTGCTGCTGCTGCTGCCGCCAGGCCACGTGTGCGAGGTGTACGACAACCAGGAGCAGCGGATTGTCGCGATCAAGAAGATCCACCGAGTCTTCGAAGATTTAATTGACTGCAAAAGGATTTTGAGGGAGATTGCCATTTTAAATCGACTCAACCACGACCACATCGTGAAGATCCTCGACATCCTCGTGCCCAGCGATCTTGAAAAGTTTGATGTGCGCAGGCGCACGCGCAGCGCGATCCGCTGCTTTCCGCCGCTTTCCACTGCGAAATTGTGTTTATTTTCGTTTTTAAATTCATTTATTTTCACAATTTTAAATTAAAAAAGGAAATTACCGGCGCTTTCCCACCAGTTTCCTCCCTGCCCGGGGGGAGCGCGCTGCAGTCAGCGGAGCTTCGGGGAATGAAACGAAATTTGGATTGGCGAGTTTTATTTTTTTTGAAATTGCTTTTTGTTTTGTTTTTCTTTTAGGAAATGTATGTCGTGCTAGAGATCGCAGACTCAGATTTCAAGAAACTGTTTCGGGCGCCGGTGTATCTGACGGAGCTGCACATCAAAACCCTTTTGTACAACTTGCTCGTTGGCGTTAAATACGTACACTCCGCTGGAATCTTGCACCGCGATCTCGTGAGAAATAAAAGACCGAAAAAGAAATTCAGGTTAAATCGCTTTTAAATGGGGTTTCAGCAGCCCCAGCTCCTGCTGCAGCCCTGCTGCAGCAGCAGCTGCTGCTGCGGCTGCGGACTGCGTTTGCTCCAGCTGATCGTGCGCGCCACTCCCTCCGCATCCGTGGACTCTTCCCCCCGCTGCTGCTGCTGCTTGCGCTGCTGCTGCTGCTGCAGAAGCCTGCGAACTGCTTGGTGAACCAGGACTGCAGCGTGAAGGTCTGCGACTTCGGCTTGGCGCGGACAATGGATTTCCCAGAAGGCCAAAACAGCCACTGCCCTGTAGCGCAGCAAGACGATGACATTGTGAACGTCACGCACACCAAAAACCTCAAGCGCCAGCTCACCGGCCACGTCGTCACCAGGTAAGCAAAAGCAGCAGCAGCAGCAGCAACAACAGCAGCAGCAACAGCAGCAGCAGCAGCAGCAGCAGCAGCAGCAGCAGAAGCCTGCAGTATTATGCGTGCTTGGGTTCTGCGGTTGTTTGTGTCTGCTGCTTGTTCTGCTGCTGCTTGCTGCAGCAATTCCCGTGTTGCTGCCCTTGTTTGGATTCGAGTTTAATAATAATAGCAATAATAACGTAATAATAATAGTTTATTTTATTATTTTATTATTTATATTATTTGTTTTTGCTGCAGGTGGTATAGGGCTCCGGAGTTGATTCTGTTGGCCGAGAACTACACAGAGGCAATCGACGTCTGGTCCATTGGCTGCATTTTCTCGGAGCTGTTGTCAATGATTGTGAGTTGTTTGCACTTCTTTGCATTCAAATCATTATTTCAAAGTTTATTTCAAAGTTTGTTTCAAAGTTTATTCACAAGTTTGTTTAATTCAAGTTCGTTTAGGTGTTTTTTAAAGTCCTTTTGAAACTTTATTTGAAAGTCTTTTCAAAAATCAATTTGAAAGTTTATTTGAAAGTCTGTTTGAAAGTTTATCCAAATGTTTATTTAAAAGTTCATATAAAAGTTTATTTAATTCAAAGATTAACAAGTGGCAAATGCTTTCGCAGTGCGCAGAGTTGAAGTTCCTTTGCTGATGAAGAAAAGACGAAAAGAAATTGAAAAATAAGTAAATAAAAAGCAAAAAATGAGATGAAATAAATACTAATGCAAAGGGATACTCAGCTGTAGAAACAGGAGGCGAAAGCTTCATTTCATCCTTTTTGTTTTCACTTCTGCGGCTTTTGTGCATCTATAATTCGAAGTTGATTATTCAACATCAATTTGTATTTTCAAACATTCATTTGTGCCTTCGATCCACCCCCGTTCTGCTGCTGCTGCCTCTGCTGCTGCTGCTGCTGCTGCTGCTGCTTCGGGAGCGGCGGCGTTTGCGGGTCCGTCGGTTGGTGTGCCGCATTTGGTGAAGTTGAATTCCGATTTGTTTGCAGGAAGAAAACGTGGAGTCCCACTGCGACAGGGGCCCCTTGTTTCCTGGCTCTTCTTGCTTTCCGCTTTCTCCGGATCAGAAGAACGGAGATGACTCGAGGCGAGCACTTGCACTTCTTGTCTTTGAACTCCATTAATTCAATTATTGCAACTCCAGCTTTTCCAGCTTCCTGGCTCTGCTGCAGCGCCTTCCCTCCTCTTTGCTGCTTGCCTTGCTGCTGCTGCTGCAAAGCACGCAGCTCTGCTGCTTGCTTCGCCAGTGCTGCAGCAGCAGCAAAGCACGCAGGTCTGCTGCTTGCTTCGCCGCTGCTGCAGCAGCAAAGCACGCAGGTCTGCTGCTTGCTCGGCCGCTGCAGCAGCGGCAAGCCTCCGTCTTGCCGTGGTTCCCAGTAGACGTCTGCTGCAGCAGCAGCAGCAGCTGCAGCAGCAGCAGCAATGCGGTTCCCGTTCGAAACGGGATTCCCTTGGCGGCGAAGTGCGTTTGTGCAGGCTGCAGACGCGGGGCAACAAGGACCAGCTGAACGTGATCTTCAACGTCTTGGGGACTCCGACGGAAGAAGAAATAAACGCGCTGGAGTCCAACGAGGCCAAACAGTACATCCGCACTTTCCCGCCCAAGAAGGCCCACGACTTGGCCCAGCGCTTCTCCGCCTCTTCCCGTCAGTTTCGCTTTCGTTTGGTCCATTTAGATGCTTTTTGCTTTTTTTTGCTCCATTTGAGGTGCTTTTTGCTTTTGTTTGCTCCATTTGAGGTGTTTCTTTGCTTTTGTTTGGTGCTGAGATGTTTTTTGCTTTTGTTTGGTCCATTTAGATGTTTCTTTGCTTTTATTTGCTCCAATTGAGATGTTTTTTTGCTTTTGTTTTGTCAATTTAGGCATTTCTTTGCTTTTGTTTGCTCCAATTGGGATGTTTCCTTGCTTTTGTTTGTTCAGGCATTTCTTTGCTTTTGTTTGGTCCAATTTAGACATTTATTTGTTTTTATTTCTTGAGACATTTATTTGTTTCTATTTATTCCAATTAGAACATTTCTTCGTCTTTTATTTATCCCAATTAAAACATTTCTTCGTTTTTTATTTGTTCCAATTCAGACATTTCTTTGCTTTTATTTGAGACATTTCTTCACTTTTGTTTATTCCACTTGAAACATTTATTTTTTTTTATTGCAATTAAAACATTTATTTGTTTTTATTCATTGCAATTAAAACATTTATTTGTTTTTCTTTTTTCCGCCAATTCGCTGCACCGAGCAGAATTTCAATTTGTGCACTTCGTTCCAATTCAAAACAAGGTATTAAAAAACATTATATCATTTATTATTTATTTATTTATTTATTTATTTATTATTTATTTATTTATTGTTTTGCAGCTGAGGCTTTGAACCTCCTGAAACGCATGCTGGTCTTCAACCCCAAAAGGCGAATTTCTGTAGATGAATGTCTTGCCCATCCTTTCTTTAAGGGAGTCCGAAACCCAAGTATAGAGGTGAGTTTTTATTTTTTATTCTTTTATTTATTTTCTGTTTATTATTTCATTTATTTGCTTTTATTTTTTATTCTTTTATTTGTTTTTGTTTTATTTCATTTATTTGCTTTTTTATTCTTTTGTTTTTTAGTTTTTGTTTACTATTTCGTTTGTTTGTTTGTGTCTTTGTTTACTGTTTTATTTTAGTTTTCCTTTTATTATTTCATTTGTTTGTTTGGATTTTTGCTTGTTATTTCATTCATTTGTTTAGTTTTCCTTTTATTATTTCATTTATTTGTTTAATTTTTTGTTGGTTATTTATTTGTTTAGATTTTTGCTTATTCCTTCATTTATTTGTTCAGTTTTTTGTTTATTTTTTTCATCTATTTCTTCATTTTTTGTTTCTGTGTTTGGTGAGGCAGCCAGAAATTGCCTCGTTTTTGTTTCTCTATTAAGTTGTATTGTTTGATTGTGTTGTTGTTTATATTTGTTCATTTTCTGTTGCCTTTATTTGTTTCATTAAACGCTTTTTCATGCCGCTTTCTTCATTTCTTGTTTTTGAAAAGCCTCATTTCGTTTGTTTCTTTGTCTCCAAATCGACAACTTGTGTGCTTTCTTCATGTCAAATGCCATTTATGTCGAGATAAAATCAAAAAGGAGACTTAAATTGAAATAATTGACTTAAAATTAGTTATTTTAATTTAAATTTCTTTTTGTTTTCTTTTTTATTTCAACTTTCCGCAGGTCACGGCCACCGAGAAAGTGCGGCTGCCGTTCAACGACTGGGCAAATATGGACGAGCCGCAGCTGCGGTGCGTTTTTGAATTTTTGAATTTGCAAATTAAAATAAATTAAATTAATTTAAACTTCAATTCTATTTTATTGTTTTCCATTTTATTGTTTTCATGTTTTTGAATTCAGTGTTTCGGACCGAGTGCCAGGTCATTTCAGATTTTGCATTTCCTTTATGAAGTTGCTGCAGCTTTCTTTCTTTTTGTTTCAAGTTTGATTTATTTTTATTTCTTTTCTTAATTTCTAATTGTTTCCTTTTTGTCTGTTTTGTAGCTTGGGGTTCTTGAGGGAAATGCAAAGATTCCACCCGGAGCTGCAGCTGCCGAAAAGCCTTTTAGAAAGAGCCAAGATGTGCTCCTGAAGCAGCAGCAGCTGCAGCAGCAGCTGCAGCAGCTGCAGCAGCAGCAACAGCGTTTGCAGGATCGTGGGCTGCCGCTGAGAAACGGATATGTTTGGGGTTGGATCGAGAAAAAGATAGGCAGAAAGTGATGAGAGTGGCTAGACATAATTTGAGTCCCTGTTTTGTCTTTTTTGTTTCTGTTTAAGCAGTTAATTCAATATGAGTAGCGGAAGGGAAAGTACTTGCAAATCAATATAATATAGTTGCAACTCAAGGACAAAGACAAAGGCTGTGTCTGTCTCTCTGTCTCTGTCTCTCTTTTCTTTGTTTTTAATTGGGGCACCAGCTCAGTAAACTTATGTGTAATGAAAGGAACAACTTATGTGATATGGGCGCGGACCGTACATACACCGCAGGTGCTATGCATGCACGTCTGCACACCTCGTGTGCGTCGCAGTGTACATACACCTGTGTGCATGCATATGTGTACATGTATATATGTGTCTATTTATTTGTGCGAAATCATTTATTTCTTTCACCTCCACACCACCGCGCGTGCACAGCCAGAGCCTGAGGTCTCAGCGCCAGCAATTTCTAAGTGGGAGTTTTCTTCTTCACGGCACACGAACTGCATCGGGAAGCTGCTGCTGCTGCTGCAGCAGCAGCAGCAACTCTTCTCAACTTGTTCTGAAGGCCACTTCGCCGTACACAGTGTGACTTCTGTGACTCCACTCAACAAAAATGCCCTCAAATTTGCATGCGGGCTCAAGTGCCACTTTCTAGAAAAGATTTACTCGAGACAGAGTAGGCTAGGGGCTAGGGTGTATAGACAGCTGGCCCGGCGGGGTGTACGGACAGGTCGCTGGTGAAGTCTGTAGACATTCGCTGCACTGTAACTCAAATGTATTTAAATACATTTTAAATGCCTTTCGTAGCAATTCGCTTTGGCGGCGAGGCTCCACTTAGAGCTGCAGAGTTTTGTGCGTGCTGCTGCCGCTGCTGCCGCTGCTGCTGAAGTAGAAGAGGCTCCTTCGGCTTTGCATGCATGCATGCTGCCAGAAGTTAAAAGGTCGCAAAGAAAGAAGTGACAGTTTTCACGAACAGCCGGGCCGCGGGGCAGTGCGGGTGCACGCCGCAGGGTGTACGTACACCCGGAAACTGTGCTGGACAGAAAGTACTGGCCTTCTGCATCTTCGTTTTTTCGGTTTGCGTCGGACTTAACGCAAACTTGCACCAGCACTGGCTGCGCGGAGACGGCTCTAAAGCACTAAAGCAATTCCCAAGTTCTTCTTCACTTCATGGCCCGCGAAATGCCACTTGCGAGGCTCAAGCTCGCCAAGAAAGTCAAAATGCAAAGACCAATGGTCCCGACCACCCGCACGAACACGTCCTTGCCGGGCAGCTTCCCCATTTCGGGAACTGGGTAGTAAACCACTTCCGGCATCTCGCTGAGGTAGTTGAACTGGTCAATCTGAAGGAAAAAGCCGCAAAACAATCAAAGTGCTCCAACTTTACTGCACGAAACAGTGCCTGCTGCGCCGCATGTTGCGCGCCCACTCCGGGGTGTACGTACACCTCAGCTTCGACTTACGGTGGAGCGCTCCGGCCGACTCTTCAGCGGCTGTTTGTGTTCAAACATAACTTCTCCATTAGTTCCATTTATAAACTTCGTAATGAGCCCGTCAGCAGTCAGTTCAAACAAACAAAAGCCTTTTTCTCCGCTGAAAAACTTCGAACCCGAGGCGGTGACCAGCGCGGAGGAGCCGGAAACAGATCCGGTCCCGCAGTTGATGTAGGAGATATCTTCGTCCTGAGAATAAAAATAAAAATAAAAATAAAATTATTTTAATTATTAAATTTAATTTGCCAAAATGCAGCACTGAAACTTCACAAGTTGCACATAACACATTTAAGGAAGCGACGCAAAAGAAGGAGCAAACAGACGTGCACACTCCATGCCTCCAATCCCACTGTTTGCATGCAGCAGCAACGTAGCAGCAACACAGAAGCAATGCAGCAGCAACACAAAATAAATGCAACAGCAACACGAAATGAATGCAGCAGCAACACAAAATAAATGCAGCAGCAACACAAAATAAATGCAGCAGCATGAGAAAATAAATGCAGCAGCACTGCAAAACTAGTGCAGCAGCACTGCAAAACTAGTGCAGCAGCAGGTCAAAGCAAATGCAGCAGCAGGTCAAAACAAGTGGAGCAGCAGGTCAAAACAAGTGCAGCGACACTGCAAAACAAGTGCAGCCCCAGGTCCAAACACGTGCAGCAGCAGCTCAAAACACGTGCAGCAGCAGCAGCAAAAGCAGTGCAGCAGCAGCAGCAGCAGCAGCAGTGCAAGTGACCTGGATGAGTTCCATGTCGCGGTCGTAACCGGAGATGTAGGCGTCGACCTGGGCCTTCTGCAGCAGCGGCTGAAGGTAATACTGCAGCGCAGAGTCGCCCTTAGAGCTGCCGCTGCTGTAGAGGGGCCTGTTGGCCACGAGGAGAATAAAGTCGAAGACTTTGGGGGCAATTTGCAAAGTCCTTTCGAGGTCTTTCCAGGCCTTTTCGGTGACGCTTCCGAAGGGAAAGGCGGAGGACAACACCCAGGTGTCCACGAACACCAGCCCCACGCTCATGTCCTTGTGTCCCGAGCTCAGAAACGCGCTCCCTGCGCAGCAGCAGCAGCAGCAGCAGCAAACGGCCTGCAGCAGCAGCAGCAGCAGCCCAGGCGCCACGCCCGCGGCGGACTGCCCGCTGCGGCAGTGAAGGGCGGCGACGAACGCAAGGCGGACTGCAACAGCAGCGGCGGCGGGGGTGCTGCTGCAGCGACACACGTCTTGCAGCAGCTGCAGCAGCTGCAGCAGCTGCAGCAGCAGAGTTGCAAGTTGAAATGAAGGGAAACTGAGAAGGCTTAGGTATATTAAACCAACCTGTAGAAGCTGTGAAGTGAACTGCGTAGTGGTACCACCAGTTGGGCAAAGTCCACTTGGGCGAATTCGAAACAGCTTCTTCAGAAGAGCCATCGCCGTACACCAGATCTGTTCTCTCGCGCATTGCAGTGTAGTTGCCAGACCAGTCTTCAGCGCCAAGAACAGTCAAAAAGGGCATTCGAAGTGAGCCTTTTTCATCGGAATAAACGTCTTCAAACATTTCGTCCCACTTCGTGTCGTTCGCACCCGAAACGCCGTTGGGAAAGTTGCTGCCCGGGCTAACCAGGAAGCTGATGCGCTCCTCGGCTGCAGTTT
Source organism: Eimeria tenella (assembly GCF_000499545.2). Lineage (NCBI taxonomy): Eukaryota > Apicomplexa > Conoidasida > Eucoccidiorida > Eimeriidae > Eimeria > Eimeria tenella. The sequence goes on from NW_013541457.1 coordinate 1,016,111, forward strand.
TCTTCAGGGTTTCCGCCACTTCTTTTTGCCCCGAAATGTCAAAACCGTAATTTCCCAAAGCTGCAAAACGAAGCTGGGCCAAAGAAGCCGGGATTTCCAGCAAACCCACCAATATCGCCGCGGCCAAGGCCACCGGGCGGACCCGGCAGCTTGCGAAACGCAGAGCAGGAGCAGCCATCGTGGCAGGTGTTTATGTTCAAAAACAAACCCTCGCTCAAAAATACACTTCAAAATGTGGCACTTTATTGCAGGCTTGCCAAAGAACTGGAGAATTCCAATGATCGACTTCCAGCGGTCTCAGTCGGACGGCTGCGGCGCGAACACAGACCTGCCACCGCGCCAGCCTCTGCTGTTGTATTTGAAACGGGAAACAGAGACGTGATCCTGGCTATTTCAGTAATTTTAAAGAAAAGGGTTTTTCAGCAATGTGTTCTTGCAATGTTCGAACAACAGACGCAACGAGCCGGGCTGAAGCCTCAGCTAGTCACTGCGCTGACCGGTCAGCAGCCCTGCAGCCGACGCCGCTGCCCGAAGGTCAAACAACCCGAAGCCCGGGACCTTTTGCGCGATTAATTTGCAAATGCTTCTTTCTTTCTCTTTAATTAAACATGGGAGCTTAACTTATTTTTCTCAAAGGGAGCAGACAGAAAGAATTCTAGCGGTTGTCCCACTACCACCGGCCTCCCTGTCGCCTGGAGCGCGCCTCGCCGGTAGCTGACCTGCAAGCTGAGCCATAATGGTGAAACTGCTTCAAATATTTCACTTTCAACATGTGCAATTTGTTCGAAACTATACTGTTTGCGCAGTTTACCGCGAAAGCTTCTCCGTTTTCACGGCATCCCCCGTGTTTACTAGTGTTTACAACCAATCGGGCACGAATACGCATACGAGCTTTCACTCCCATGCATTTTTCCCCAACCTCTCACAATTATTCCATATTATTCATCTCTAATTGATGTTCTTCCCTATTAAGCCGGCCTAAATCTACCCTGCGATTGGCTCCCGACGGCCCACACAGAAACTCGCCGTGTGCACCAAGTGCAAAACTTCAGTCCCAGCCCCGTTTAGGCATCATTTGTTCTGTTTTGAATTGCACTAATAAACATGAAAATCGGCGTAAACAAATCTGCAAAAAATTGCTTGCACTAAGTCCCAACACGAGGACCGAAGAGCTGCGCGCTGCCTCTGAGAGCCGTCTCATGAAGGTATGCGCGAGACAGACTATATCTGATGAGGAAAGAAAAAATTCGACATTTGAAAAGCAATAATAAAGTAAAAAATAAAACATGTTTATTAGCGAACTTCATGAATAAATGAAATAAAACGAAGGAACTACTTTATATGTGACGTAAGTTGCGGACGCAAATGAATGCAAGATATACGGCGCGCCCACACTGCTGCGTTAGGCTAATTGGTGTATAGCAACTGCCGTGTCTTGAAGACGAAATGCTGAGGGTTTAGGGCCCACGATCTGGTGTTTGTCGAAACCACCTAAACACTTGGCTGCGGTGGCCCGCACTGCCGCTCCCTAAAAAACGAGGGTTTAAGGTTTTTCGCCTTCGTAAGAAACGAGTCAGAAGATGCAAAGGCAGAAAAAGAAAATGGCAGCAGAATCAGAAGTGAAAGGACGCAGCAGCAAAGACAACAACCGGAGATTGACAGAGACGCAAAAAGGAGTGAAGAGGCAGAGCCCGACAGTGGCTGCGGTAATGAAATCTAAATAAAAAGTCTAAAGACTAAAACGCGAAGAAAACGGAAAAAGAAGAAAAAGAAAGTTCCAGTTAATGCTGGACGCAGCCATCAGGCAGCACATTTTACAAGGACCCAAGATATAAAGAAGAGTACGGCCAAGGAAGACAGGAAGAAACGAAACGAAACCAAAGACAGTAAGCAGCGAAAGAAACACAAATGAAACAAAAAGTTAAAAGATACGAATAGGAACAAAAATCGCCTTTGCTGTAACTTGACTCAACTCCTCTCAGGGGAAATGGAGAGCTGCATGGAGCGTGTGAGCCTGAATGAAAAAAAAAGACAATAACTAAGTTAAAAAATAAAACGAATTAAACAAAAAATATGACAAGAAGACGAATACGCGGACGCGTAACTGTTTAGCATTCTGGCTGGGAACAGGATCATCTACACAAAGGCTAGTTGGAAAGACGCAAGGGAAGCAAAATAATGTGAACACAACTAGAGTCAATTTATCGTGAGTCGTACGAGCACTATTTTGGTCGGGCTTCACGCTGTTATTCGGATTAAGTTGTTATTTTTCAAATAAAAGATTATGTATAAGTAAGTAAACTTCTTTTACTTAAAAATGAATATAGACACTTAAGTAAATAAAGTATCGGCAAACTCCGGGGATTAGATACCCAAGTAGTCAGTCTTAACTGTAAACGATGGATACTCGGAATAATATATAAATAATATTATATTCCTTAGCTAACGCGTTAAGTATCCCGCCTGAGTAGTACGCTCGCTATGTGCTTGTACACTTTGGTATTTACTGTTGTATGTTGCTGCACTTTGCGCAGGCTATTCGCCTCTTTGCTGTGCGTATATTTAGGCCTAACCCTACATATTCTTTCCAGAAATATACTTCGCCTAATCTAGCTACACAAGTGGCCCATTTGCCTCACCTCTTCAGCTGCTTCAAACACATGTTGATTCTTTCCTGCAGCACTTCTGCTTCCCCCTTGAACCGCAGGCGGACGGCCGCTAGGGCATTTCTTAAGTGAGATTTATATTCGTGCAGCAGCTGAAGCGGACATAAATACAAAATAAACAAAAGTGGACTCTCAGCTAATCGTTCCAGAATCCCGGTGATCGAAACATGCTGAGCAGGTGGGTGAGTGGATTCAGAACTTGCACAATAGCTCAACTGTATGTACGCCTCAAGGCGACAAAGTGTCTAGTTGTAAAGAGTAAGTTAGGTTTGAAATGGCGCAGCTAATGGCTATTTGATGTCGCATGGAGTCTGGGCTGGCACTGCTTGAGACAACTGCATGGGTGGGCACAGAAACACAAAAATGTGGTAGTAAAACCCCACGAAAATAGAATACAAGTGTAAAGAAAGACATTAAAAGTACAAACAAATACTAGAAAAAAAGCTGCTTACCTCGAGAAAGTCCTCTTCTGAAATGTGCTTAGATGGAGCGTCCAGCTGAGTGAAGGCGACAGTCAGCCACTGAGCCCTTTGCTGCAATTCACTCAACTGTTTCGTCCCCACTTCTTGAGCCAAACAATCCGACAAAACTGAAAGAAATACAAAAAGAAAAGACCCATGAGCTCCACTTAGCACACCAGCTACAGAGAAGAGAGAGTAAGGAGGAAACGACAACTAAGCAGCGTTGTAGTGACAACATTGCTACTCATAGTAATAAACAAATCCGCAAACGCAGCCAAGCTTGTGCATGCAGAAGTGTCAGACAAACCCATCTGCATACAAGTATACAGACTTGGAAACACGAAAGTACACATATTAAAAGGATAGACACACACACGAGTGGAAGCAGCAAACAAGACACTGCAGCGATCAGCAGCAGCAACGGCGAAAGTAGCACCGAAACCATCCGCTGCACTGGTGACCTCGGCAGATGCACCACTGTGGCAGCACCACACTATACACGGGCAGCAGCAGCAGCAGCAGCAGCAAAAGAATCCCTACCTTTCCCGATACCCAGAAGTGCCGCCTGCCCTAGTGGTGGAGGCTCAGCTTCAAACAGATCGTCAGGGTTTAAATCTTTGCAAATAAAGTTGAGCCAAAAGCCCTGCGTGTCTTTTTCCAAATCCGCAGAAATGGCCAGGCCGAAAGCCTCATCTATTCTGTCCTCCCTTATTGCTAATTTCAGTCTCGCTGCGAACTGAGCTGAGGTCTCGCGCTCTGCTGCTGCAGCTGCTGCAGCTGCTGCAGCAACAGCAGCAGCGGCAGGTGGCCCAGATACGCCCCCATCGGCGGTGGCGACTGCTGCTCCTGCCTTTTCAATCGGGCGCAACGAGCTTGGGCCTGAGGAGGAAATGCTAGAAATTTGATTGGATACGGAGCCTAGTTGAGACAGCAATTGCTGCTGCTGCTGCAGAAGCAGCTGCTGCTGTTGCTGCTGCTGCTGCTGTTGCTGTTGCTGCTGCTGCTGCAGGGACAACAGAAACTGCTGCTGTTGCTGTTGCTGCTGTTGCTGCTGCTGCTGTTGCTGCTGCTGCTGTTGCTGCACTGCTCTGCTTTGCTTCATGTCCTCTTGCATGTCGCGAAGCTGCAGCCGCAGCCGCCCAATGGACTTTTCGGCGGAGTCCAGACTCTGAACAGACACCTCAAACCCTAAACCCTGTATTGTGAACCATAATTTTGGGACGCAAACCCTAAGCAGTAAACCCCAGACACCTCAAACCCTAAACCCTGTATTCTAAACCATAATTTTGGGATGTAAACCCTAAGCAGTAAACCCCAGAAGCAGGTGTTCTTGAATGACTTGCAAAAGGGTGCATTATGCAAGTTAAGAGATGTTGTGTACGAAAAAGAAAAAGTATAATGACAAAAAAGACAAAAATATTGCATAAAATCGAAAATAACCTCTACCTTGAGCATGACTCCCTCTTGGCTCTTCAATATTTTCTCAAAAGCCTCAAGCATCTTCCCGCCCACATGCTCCTCTGTAGGGGATGACCGCTGTTGTTGTTGCTGCTGCTGCAGCAGCTGCAGCAATCGCACAGTTTGCTGCTGCATCTGGTGCTGTTGCTGCATCTGGTGATGAAGTTGCTGCATTTGTTGTTGGTGGTGCAGCATCTGCTGCTGCAGCTGCTGCTGCACATGTTGCTGGAGCTGCCGTTGCTGCTCCTCAAACACCTTGCTTATAGACTTCAACTGGTGCTTCAGGTGCTCATCCAGCTCCCTAGACATCTGATACTGTAGCTGCTGCATCTGCTGCAGCATGTCTTGCTGCTGCTGCACCGCTTTTGCAGCAAGAGATGAACTCTCTTGGCCAGCCGGCATCTGCACGAAGCAGCAGCATAAAGCACACCGAAAGAATAAGAGGAAACATGAATCAAGAGTGAAAAATTAGCAGCAGCAGCGGCAGGACTTGCAGAAATACACGAATATCCAATTGTAGTATCACCGTAGGTCTAAACAATGGAGCAGCAAGAGCAAGAGCAGCAGCAACAAGAGTAGCAGCAGGAGCACTCCATGAGTGATGTTGCTCTCACCGCTGCTAGTTTTGCTGTTTCGCATGCGTCTCGCACTGCCGCCTGAAGCTGGGCAGAAAATAGCCGCTGCACTTCCTCTGCAATCGAACATGCTAGGCGCTGCTGCTGCTGCTGTTGCTGCTGCTTGTCGCATGCAAAGGAAAAGTTGGAGCGGGTGGTTGTTGTGGTGCTGGCCTGGACAACAGCAGCAGCATAAGCAGCAACAGCAGCGGCAGCTGAAGGAACGGGGCAGGTGACGCAGCAATTGCTAATCCGCAGCAACAGCAACAGAAAGCAGCACCTAAGCAGCTTCAACAGCTGCTGCAGCAATAGCAGCATCAGCATCACCTTATCAGCACCAGCAGCAACACATGCACCAGCAGCAGCAACAGCAGAAGCTGCAGCAGCAGCAACCGCAACTGCAGCATACTGAAATTTTCTGGGGAAGGTCTTCCATGACTTTGGACAGCAAGGACTCAACAGCGCCATACGTCAGTGGGCTGCTTGCGCTCGGTTGCCCTGAGGCATCGGAGGCAACATCTGCCGCTGCTGCAACAGCAACGGGACACAGCGCACTGTGCGTGGGCACATGCAGCGGAGCAGCAGCAGCGCAAGCAGGCGCAGGGGCAGCTGCAGCAGCAACACCCGCAGCGTAGCTGCGGCTGTTGCTGCTGCAACAGTGACAGGCGAACCAGCAGCAAGAAAAGAAACAGCAGCGGCAAGAATGGCAGCAAAGCTTACAGGGCTCCCTTGGCTTCGATCCTTTCTTGTCCGTTGTAGGCTGCAGCAGCAAAACGAAAGAACAAAAACCGGGTAAGTTTTGTACGATGAAACGAAGCAGAGGGCAAACCAGCAAACTGCTGCTGCTGCTGCTGCTGCTGCTGCTCACCTTGGTAACTCCACTGCCAGAAGCTGTCTTTGCACCTCCCGCAGACAACTGCTGCGGCGGTGGCGAGTCTGCTGCAGGTTCTAAACGAGGTGACGTCGAGCCACCAGCAAGCTGCTGCTGCTGCTGCTGCTGCTTCCCCCTCCTACGTCCCCCAGGCTGACCTTGAATCTGGGCGGGATCTTGTTTGGATTTTGCTGCTTCCGTTGTGGCTGCTGCTGAGGGCGACTTTGTCTTTTCAGTCGGCGCATCTGCTGCAGCAGCAGCACCAGCAGGAGACTCGCGCGGTGACACGGAGCCGCAAGAACCTTCTGCAGCTGCTGCTCCTCTGTAGCTAGTGCGGCCCCTGCCTATCCCAGCTGCAGCAGGAGTACCAGCAGAAGCAGCAGGAGCAGCGAGGCGGGGGCTGCTGCCTGTCCTCTCAGCTGCTAACGGAGTTGATGCTGCAGAAGGGGATCGGCCTCTGCTGCTCGAGGCCGAAGCAGCAACGAAATCTTCGTTGTTGCTGCCGCCGCTGCTGCTGCTGCTCTTGCCTTTATTCTTGGTTCCCTTGTTTCCACCCAGCAGCAGCTGCAGCAGCCCGTTCGATGCAGAGTCCCTGTCTGCTGCTGTTGCTGCAGCTGCTGGTGATGTGGCTGCTCCCGTTGCAGCTGGTGCTGCTGCTGCGGGAGGCCCAGGGAGGGCAATAATAATCGCCGGGTCAGCCGGAGCAGCAGCAGCTGCTGCTGCTGCAGTCCCGGCATCAGCTATAGAGTTTGGCGGGGCAGGAGCTTCTGCTGCAGCAGCTGGCGCTCCGGCCTCAGCTGCAGGCCTCGACGGCCCAGAGGTTTTTGCAGCAGCAGCAGCAGCAGCTAGCCGCGACTCCTCTTCCCCAGATGTTGCCTCTTTAGCTAAAGAGCTGCTGCTGTGGTCCGCAGGTTCCCTTAACGGGCCATTAGCAGCATTAGCAGCAGGTATTGCTGGTGCTGCGGTCTTATCGCCGTCCGTTGATGGCTGTGCGGTTGCCTCTGATGGTGCTGCAGCCGACTTAGCGGCTGTATTGACCTTTGTTGCTGCTGCTGTTTCTGCTGCTGCTACTGCTGCTGCTGCTGCTGCTGCTGCCGTGGGTGGCGGCAATATCCTTAGGCGAGCCGAAGCACAGCGTCTGCTGGCAGGCCCCTAGAAGAGAATGCCGCTGCTGCTGCTGGTGGTGCCGCTGCTGCTGCAGCAGCTCTCTGATGTAAATAGGGAATATTTGCACGTAAAATGAAGCCTTTGAGCAAACCACCAAATGCGGTATGGACTCTGTAGTAGTTACGGGTCCTTTGACGTAAACAACTAGCAGCTGGAAGTGGTCCGCCACTTTGTCCTTGTGCTTCTGCTTGTGCTGCTGCTCCTGCTGTTGCTGCTCCTTGTTGCGCATGATGATGCTCGTCGGGTCAAGAGAGCCAAAATACGAGAAAAAAGGATTGGTGTTTGCTGCAGCTTGCTGCTGCTGCTGCTGGGCCGTAGCTCCAGCAGATTCTGCAGGCGCAGCAGCCTCATCAGGCCCCGCTGGCAGCTGCACAGCACCGAGAAGCGTGGCGCCCCGAAGGCCGTTTTGGTGCACCTGCAGCAGCAGCGCAGCAGCAGCGCAGCAGCACAGCAGCAGTAACACAAGACCCGGAAGAGATGTACCACTTGTTGCAAATATGCAGCAACAGGGTAGCAAGTCCAAAGAAACAGAATCCCCAGTACCATACGCATCCGCGCTCGTATGGACATACGCTGTTAAGTCCAGCTTTCTTTGCAGTTCTCATGCAGCTGCAAGAACAAAATAGGCAGGTGAAGGATTGAGGTGTATAGACACCTGAACCCTGCTTACCTTGAGATGCCACGCTGTCACAACTTTCCCCCCAAGGCCAACTAGTAAGGAACCCTCTCTTGAAGCGCAGCAAACGGAGCAAACTACTGGTCTCTCTCTGCTGCTGCCTACACTGAAAGGGTCATGTGCAGCCTGTGCTGCTACTGCTTCCTCAAGTGGCAACACACAGCAGCAGCAGTCCGCAGCCTCTGCCTCCTCTGCCTGCAGCAGCGCCACAATACACGGCGGCAGCCTTCATTATCGCTGCAGGTACACCCACCACCCCTACTACTACTGCAGCTGCTGCTGCTGCTGCTGCTGCACTTCGTGAACAGACAAGCTACTTAGCTACAGAGATTTATTTGTGCACAGGTACACGTGGTTGTGTGAACATGAACCCTGAAATATTTGCATGTTGGACACGACATTCAACATGCGCCTCCACGCACATATATATATGTATGTATAAATATACTGTCTATAAATATGCATGCATGTGCTTATTGGCAACACCCACCGTCAGGGGCTCTGTCTGTAGTTCTCGTCTAAGTGTGACCCCGAGGATACGGAGCAAAGGCAAAGACCACACTGCAACTCTGTGGCGCTGCACTGTCACGAAGAAGCAGCCACCCTCTGTCTTTTCTGCTTCTGCTGCCGCAGCCCCTGGCCCCTCCTGCTGCAGTTCCTGCTGCTGCTGCAGCGGGGGCAGCCAAAAAGCGTCGAGCAAAGGCCCGTGCTGCTGCAGGTCGAGCTGCAGCTGCACAAAAGGCTCCGCGCTGTCGGCTGTGTGTCCGGGCCCGCCCACTGGGGAGGGCGACGGGGCCCCCTCTGCTTCTGTAGGAGGGTGGGGCCCCTGGGGCCCCTGTGGGGAAGTTGTGTCTGCCTTTTTCTTGTAAAGGACAATGAGGCCATAGTTGTCCGTCAGCAGCAACAAGTAAGGCTTCTCCTGACACAGAGAAATCTGAACTGCTGAACGCGGGAAAGCAGCTTCCGGCGGGGGGCTGGGCAGCAGCAACTGAGAAGGAAACGGGGAAGAAAATTGAAAACACAAACTCTAATGCTGAAGACATACTCTGCGGAAAGATAGCGAGAGATAGAAGGAGAAAATGCCGCACAGACACGCATGCAACGACCAGTCTGTGTAGTGCACGCGCGCACAGGCAGAACGCAGTTAGAACAGAAAAGGAGGGGGATATGCACCACTTAGCATATGCAGACACCAAGGGAATAATGCAAAAGGAGAAATAAATAAACTTACTCGACAAACAGAGGCAGTTTGCATCGCTTGATGGTCCAACACACGCACCACGCGAACCACCCCCGGCTTGACAGCGTAAGCGACACATGTGGTGTTGGCTCCCAAGGCTCTTTCGTGCGGAATACCAGAGCCTTCAGGTGTACGTACACCCGGGTAGGTGGCCGGCAGCGCAGACGCAGGAAGAAGGGCAATATCTAGCTGCGACTCTGTGCTTCCTTCCTCAGAGGGCGCGCCGCAGCTCTGATCAGAGGAACCCTCAAGCATGGCCGCCTCATGCTCCTCACCCATGAAGACGCAGGTCCGTCGACTCCTTAAAGGCATCAGCACCATGTTGCGGGCAACCCCAGCTGCTCTGTCGGGCACCTCCCAGCCATCTGCAGCAGCTGCTGCTGCTGCAGACGCAGCAGCAGGAAGGGCAGCGCTGCTCGCCTTCGCAGACCTGCAAGAGGAACTCCATACAAGGGAGCAAAAGCAGGAAGTCTAAATGCAGCACCTGTCTGTGAAAGCACACCCAAAAATTGTGTGCACAAGACACCGCCCGGACCTGCAACGCTACCTCAGGAAAAAAAGACGCAGTAAACGCGCTGAGAATTTCAAGTGGGATCGCCAGGGCAATAAAGGGAAACTGAAAACTGCACTAGCACCATCTGGCTGCTGCCTTCAGAGGCCCCAGCCATACATCCTGAAAAGCAACGGCCGGTAAACACTGCCATGCTGTTGTGAGGGGTGAAAGGCAAGAAACATCCTCCTCACCCTCCAGCCGTCTTGCTGTCTTCATCCATTTCCAGGTAGAGGCCGTCAGATGTCGTGAGGAGATCCGAGAGGCCCGTCGACAATCAACAGAGCCGTAGGCCTTCGACAGAAGCCGTGTGAGCTGCTGGAAGTTCGTGAAACGTGGGAAAAAGAGCACTGAATTCTTCCCCTTGGTCCCGTTTAAATTCTGTGAGACGATCGAATATGAAATTTAATGCTGTTCATGAATTAAAAACCGAAATAACGTCGAGAAAAGCAGTCCCAGCAACCCAGTCCGGAAAATCTGAATTTTTGGGCAAGAGTCATATACTTTATTCCCTGGAGAAAAACTGATGTATTTCAGCGCGTATTTGATGCACTATGATCAGTGTTTCCTCCCTAGTGAATTAATTGCTCTATTACTTCAATGAAAACGGCTCCTGAAGATTCCGTGGTAAATGCAAGACGGCACAGGCATCAAGCCACAGAGCGTGGGAATGTACGGGCTGCTCTTGTAATCCCTTGAATGGAATTGTTTTGCAAATTCCCACGTCTTCTTTCCTGGCCAGCTCTTTCCTTGTTTCTGTCCAGTAACACCCCGCTGCTGCCGAGGCCCCAATGCTGCTGCTACACTATGTCGCCCCCATCCTAGCACTGCTGAGTATTAGTCCTTTCTTGAGGAATTGCACATACTTCCTCTCCTTTCTTTTAGCTGTTTCCTTGTTTGAGAATGTCATCCTGCAGCACCAGTTGCAAATAATTTGTGAAATCCGCCTGTTTATGAAGCCGGCAGCGCGCCTCACCTCTCGCTCGCACTGAAGGCGGATGAGATTTCCATCTTTTCTTCCTCACTGCTTATTCCACATCTTTCTTCCCACTTTTGACTGCTTTTAATAACTCATTCGTGTGTTCATATGTCTTCGATGACCCATAAAGCCAGCTGCACCCCCCAATTTCCCTGGACGGAGTTACCAGCAGTTGGCCCTGAACAGCAGTTGGAGCAAAGTGAGCTGAGGCAAACGCCATTCAGCAGCTATAGAGGTGCCGCATACTGAAAAATGACTTCAAGATAACGAGCTTTTCACCGATATTACTGCTAGTCCTTGGCGCTCTCTGCGAGTTGCCCTGTTGCAGTTGACCCTTCAGAACGAATTGAGAGTTACTTCTGCTCACCGCCGCCAAAGTTACAGAACCTCCCCATAGGTCCATACTGCTCCTAAGGGCCCACAGTATCGCCGCACCCTATTGAAGTGTGTACGGATTCGTGCTCGCGTTGTGAGTGCAACTGAACGCGAAAATGGCCAGCCAAACGAGGACCGAAACCATCACGCCTGCGGTGATTCACATTGTACCTCCTGCTGCATCGACAGCAGCTACGCCACAGGAGCAGCAAGAAACAACAGAGCATCCGAAACAGGTCGCATGGGTCGAGGGTACGCTCGATAACGAAGACTTGGGCAGGAAGAGCAGCAAAGTCTGCTGCATATACCATAAGCCCGTGGCTTTCGGGGAAAGCAGCAGCAGTAGCAGCAGCAGCAGCGAAGATGAACTAGATAGTAATGGCAATGTTCGTAGAGTCAAGAAGAAGAAAAGGGCAAAGCGAAGCCGAAGGGAGGAACACGTGTGGGGGGATAAACACTGTTCTCAAGGGGCAGCAGACGAGAAAAAGGGTCAGCCTGACACTGGAAAATAAGATTAATGCAGTTGAAGTATTGTAAAATCAATTTATTTTCATAATCGTAAGATATCTGCTATATTGTTCATAAGGCGACTTACATTTCAGGACGCGCAAGCCTGAGGCGCTTCTATCTAATCAGCGCCATAGAGCACTGTTCACCCATTCCGTTCCTTACGAGAGTAGTGTCATCTGGACAATTGAAATGAATCGTATTTTTCACCATTGACTACACCCCATCCCCAGTGCTGGCGTTGTACAACTTGGCACTGCAATGGCGAGCCAAGCAGGGTTGCTTTTTCTAATTTCACGCTTTTTCGTTGACAGAGCAGTGGAAGCCGCCGTCCTCTGTGGGCACTTTACTCCGTTACTCTTTAGTGCTTGCAGCTTACGTGCTTGCAGATTACGGAAAGTAGCTGCAGAACTGCTCACTGCAACAGCACAGCTCCTTCCCAAACTGAATGCCCCGCGCGTACGCACTATGACGCGGAGGGAAAGACACAGTTACGCAATGTGCCCTCTCCTGTAACATCACTAGGAGGTGCGGAATCCAAGTTCGCTACAACTAGTACACGCTGCGCGGAGCTTCAATGTAAGTGCCCACTGCAGTACAGAACTGCCACCGCGATGTGTGTAAATGCATTGCACAAATAACTACGAAGCTCGGTTCTCCACGGGCCGCTCTGTTCCAAATTGGCAAGCTCCAGAACGAGTTTTCTTGCCTTTCTTGTTGGCAACGGGGAGACTGCCGTGCCCGGCAAGTTTCAACCGAAGCATAACCGTCCAATGTGGATGAGTACGATCACTCTCATACCCAAGACGCATGCATCTTAACCTGCGAGTCCTTCGCGAAACTCCGGTGGCTGTTTGTGCCGCATTCTGCGTAAAGCTGTCGCTGCATACTTAACAGCTACACGTGCGGCGACGCACCGTGTTCACTTTGACAAATGCTCCAACTGTGTTCACTTTAACAAAAACAAGTGTTCCAGTGCGACCCAAAAGTGCCGTTCACTGAATGTAAACATGAACAAAACACGTTCCGCTGCTGCCAGGAGAGCAAGCCTTGTTCGTTCACAGACAACATACACTACACGCTCACGAATAGATCAGGACGCTATGCTTTGAAAGGAGCCCCACGAGGTCGATTCTGTCTTTCCTCTCCAGCTCAAGCAGATCCATAATCAACGACCGCCACTCTACTGGCACCTTCGCCATTCTCAGCGACTTTTCCAAGCTCGACGCCCGAACCCCCTGAGCTGCAAGGCTGTTCAGCGTCTTCACAGGTGACACTGATTCTTCCAGGCCATAGGGCAGCTTCCCATCGGTGAACAGCTGGTAGAGGGTGATGCCCAGTCCCCACAAGTCGGACTTGGCATCGACAACAGGATGCGAGGCCCCAAGGCTGCTCTTGCGTGTCGCTGCAGCGCCCAGTTCCCTCTCGGCATAGCGCGGGTCAAGAGCTTCCACCCTGTCAAGTGCCTCTCCGATCATGGTTCCGGCCCCAAATCCAGTCAAGAGGCAGGACCCGTCAATCCTCACGCGAAAGTTCCCCAGGTGCAGTCTGTTGTGGCTGAAGCCAGCGCGCTGCAGCTGCAGCACCGCCAGCAAGATTCGTTTTGCCATGTACTCCTTCGCATTATCCGGCATTCTGTTCTCAGGGATGAAAATATCCGCCAACCTCCCGCGGACCCTCTCGCTGATCTGCACTGTGTTCAGCAGGTGCACGTGCGTGCAGTCAAGCACAGGGGGAAGCCCCTCCAAAGTGCCAACAGCAGCAATTACATCCAATGCCCTCTCAGCAGTTGCTTTCTCCAGTGGAGTGGAGCCCGCAGCCTGCAAGATAGCCGTTGTCTCCTGCATGACCCGTAGAGAACCCAGAAGGTTGGCTGCGCCGCCAGACGCTGGGTTGTTCGGTTGAACGTCGCCCATGTTCAGGTGCAGTGCTAATAGTTTCCTCGTGTTCACGTCGGTGACCTCCAGGGTCACTGAAGAACCGGTTTCACCCAAGTAACGGGTAACTTTCAAGGGAATAGGGGAACTCCCAACCGTATCGGAACCTAGTATTTGCACGTCCTTCACATGCACCGTCTGGCCGATTAGATTGCGTGTCCTGCCGCCAGAAACATGCATTGCCAGGGCCTCCATTGCCTCTCTACCCTTAGGCTGAGGCACAGGCGGATTGTCATACTCCGTGCGGCTAGCAACAATCGCGGTGAGCTCTTTGCCCAGCATGCCCAGTTTGTTCAGCCGGTCTTCCATCTGCTGCGGCGTTGGAGACTCCCACGCCGAATCCTGGCGGGATGCTATTCCCCAGCTATCGTATAAGGCCTTCCTTGACAGGGCATCAGCTCCGTGGCGCATTAAAAAGCCAATAAATGCACTTGACAGCATACCTCCCGCCAGGAATATTGCTGCGAGGCCGTACTTCCCCCATCTTCTGTACTTCTGCCTCGTCAGGTTCATGTGAAGAAGGACTTTTTCGTTCTGAGTTAGATCAGCGTCGTCTGCAAGCTGATTCACGCTGACTTGTGACCCCCTGACCCTCAAACTGCTCATGACATCTTCCTGTCCACCAACGGGTTGCCCAACCTCCCCAAGAGAACTGAATGAAGCGGCCATAATGGAAAGGGGAGAATGGAAGCCCAAGAACAACTCTCTCTAAAAAGATTGACCGTCTGAAAATCAAAAATACTCGAAAGAGAAGGCAAATTGACGATTTTGGGGCACACGAAGCTGCATACTCGTTTAGCTTCGCAGCAAGCAGCTGAGATCGATCACGGGAAGCAACAGTGCGCCCGGAAAACGTACTTGCTTAATTATGCAGTTCCGGTGCTTCCCTCACGCAGTTATTCGCGAAAGTAAAATAATAAAGGCAAAAGGCCGAGATTTAGAGTCAAGGAATGCCAAAAGAGCATCATTTTATTGCCTGTGGCACGATGGTTCGACAGACGTGATGCTGCAGACGGGGCCCCACGCTTTGTGTCTCCTGTTCCCGTTTAGCTTATTTGAACTGTGATCAGTACCTTAAACTAGTTAAAAGTGCTGGGAATGTATTTTGGGAAAAGGAATCTTTTTTGTTGCGTGTGTGGGGACGCCGTTCCCTTGTGTCTCGGACAGCCCTGGTGACTTCGAAGCCTTCAAGACAAATGGCCACCGTAATATAGATTTGAGGGTTTATTACTGCTCCTTTTCGGGACACTCCTTTATTCGCTATGGTCTATCATTATGCAGGGATGAGCAATCCCCACCATCACAGAGGACAGCGGGACGGCAAAAACCTGGAGGATGCTCACTTAGGAACAGTTGTTGCCAAAGAACTGCAGCAGGATAAAGGCTTTATTTAGCGGTGGGGGGAGCCCTCCAGTGCACGCAGGCACACTACAAATGAGCATTTTCTCGGCAAAAAGCGTAAAAGCGAGTCGCCTATCTCAGCGGGGAACGGGTGTGGCCCCGAGAGCTCCTTGCCCCGTTTAGGGTATAAGGGATGGTTCGTATCGAACTACCCCCTATACCCTAAACGGCGAGAAGCTGTAGGCAGCGGAGATCATGCAAAAATCTAGCACTCAGTAGCTGGCAACAAGGAGCTGCTCCGGGTTGCCTAAGAACGGCTGTAGCAGAAGATAGCGAGTTAGAGAAGCCATAGATATCCTACTCCACAATGACCCGTACTCCATAATGGCCACTAGTTTGGATAGAAGCCGAGCTCGAAATTGCGTTAAAACTTTACATGAAGTTCACGAAATATGGTTTCTCCACACACCCGGGAAAGCCTCTCGGCCTGTCGCCTTCTCTTTAGAACCAGCGATGGCCAAAGTGGAAAAAACGTAAAACGTGTTTGTGACTACTGATGCGCATTCAAAGAAATTGAACGAAATACCAGGAATCAAATGACTGTTCATTTCGAGCGGATCCTCACCGGACAAGCAGTCACACTGCACACGCACGCCGCCACTTTCCACGGCTTTCAAAGTTTCTTGGGTTCGTAATTGAAGAGTAAACTGGTGTCACCTGAACATCCACCGTGCCAGTGACGCTGACGCTCCCATCCCAAGATCATAAAATACCAGTAGGTCGCCATTATGAACTGCGTCCCAATCTTTACGGCTACACACCCCGCAGGTGTAGAAGATCCTGGAACTCCCTGGACACCGTTTCTGCGTCCAGTCTGTCGTCTCTATCAATCTCCAAGAGGCCTGTAATTAATTCCTGCCACCTGACAGGCACCCCCAAATCTGTCAGCCGACCACGCAGCGCCTGCCCGCTCATTCTGTGTTCCTTCATAAACGAGAAGACGGATGCAGGAGGGTCTTCTGAGGCCAGGTCAAAAGGCATATCGCCGCCTGTGAATATTTTGTATAGACAAACACCCAAGCCCCACATATCCGACTTCTCGTCAACTACAGGTTTGGCGAGATCTTCCTCCCCCTCAGCCTCAGCAGCTGCAGCGTTGGCACCTAGCTCCATCTCCGCATATTTTGGGTCCACAGCGCTGACTCTGTCTAGGCGCTCGCCTATGGGGGTACCAGTGCCAAAGTTTCCCAGTAGAAAAGAGCCGTCTGGCCGCATGAAAAAGTTTTCAAGCTTCAGATTGTTGTGGCTGAATCGGGCGTGCTGCAACTGCAACACCTGCAGCAGCATTCGGCTCGCTGCGTACTCCTTAGCCTCCAAAGAGGCAGCAGTCCCTGCTGCGAATATATCACTCAAGCGACCGCTGTAAACCTCACCCAGCTCAACGTCAGCCACCAGGTAAACAGTACTGCCGCGCATGACCGTGGGCACGCCTTGGATCGTAGCAACGGCAGATGCAACAGCCAAGCCCCTCTCCTCTGCTGCGTCTCGCAGATCCGACTCCCCAATTGCCTGAAGCATAGAGCTAGTGGTCTCCACCAAGGACCGCTGATTCAGTTCCTCCGCTGTCTCTGGCAGCACGTCCTCACCGTGGACGCGAGGTCGCACGGTGCGCAGCCGCATGGCATAAGGCAAATTCGTTGCTTGATCTACTATCTCCAAGGTAACAGACTCATTGTCTTCATATAGATAGCGCTTTATGGTAAAAGGGTGTGGGGTTGGGTCGACTTCAGGATAACCTAACTGCTGCGTGTTTACCAAGTTGATCGTGGCGCCTATCACACTGCTTGACCTTCCCTTTGTGAGGTGCTCAGCAAGAACGAGCATTAACTCCCGGCCTAGCGGGCCCCGCCACTGCATGTCAGCTGCTTGCCTAAAGTTAACTGCATCTGCAAGCAACCATTTACCCATGGCCAAGCGAGGGTGAGCCGCTACTTCTTGCTGGTCTACAGTAGGAAGCAGCCACGTCGCCTCCTGCGACTCCAGCTGCTGCCATGCGTTGGACAGGTTGACTCGGGGAGGTTCTTGGAGCTGCCGCAACAGCAGGCTAGATAGGATAGCTGCAACAAGGCCGGAAAACATCAGGCCAAAACCCAGAGCAACGCGCGAGCCAACTTGCCGCTGCTGCCGTCGGCCAGGCCGCGCGTTTAGGAAGAAAGCATTGCTGTCATCTCCCTCTGCTTCGTTTGTTACTTTGTTCTTTGGCTTCTCTATAGGGGCCTTAGCACTTTCGGAGTACGCACCAGGCACTGCCTCGGGAAAGCTTACTGGTGGACTCTCCATTGGCAACAACTCGTTCTCAGTTCTGAAGACTTGCTTGGAGCTTGAAATATAGCAGGAAATTGAGACTTAATTTTAAAACATAAAAATGCTTGCAACAATTTAGGACAGAGGAACCAGGACAAGCAAGTTCAAGTGCTGAGTGTGCTGTGAGCAACCCAGCGATCACGATCACGATGCTCGATGCTTTTCACGCCATCGTGATCTTGATCGATAGGCCGCAGCATTAACAGTGAACAGTTTGCTCCAGAGCTTCAAAATCAAGTTAATAGCCATGCAGTTTTTGAATTTTCTGGATTGTCTATTTTTTCTCGTTCACAAGTGACTGAGCCAATGACTCTGGACGGCACAGCTGTCGGCTTCGTCTTTCACCACTCATTCCAGCACGACTACGTTCCTTCAGCCACAAAGATAACTTAGTAAGATGAGAAGAAACCCATTATTTAGATGGGATGGTGACCGCTGAGAGACCTAAGCGCTTTGGAGCGACGTTTGCAACCCATTGCCCGTACCAGCCGGGAAGAGAACTAGACAAGCAGCCGCAATGAGAGAGAAGGCTAGGAGTGGTAAGTAAGAAAAAATGATTGACGGAGCTGGAGAGCATAAATGTAGCGTGACAATCATTGGAAGAATACGACCACATCCTGTTCTGCAACCAATAGAAGGGGCCTAGAGCTTCTAAGACAAAGGCTATACTTTGATCTTTGCTTCAATAAGCAAAGACCAAAGTATAGCCTTTGTCTGAAGGTAGAGAAGGGACATACACATCATCTTCTCTCTGTCACCCATCATAAGTGTCTTGTTGCGCAAGTTTTGCAGCTAGTTGCACATTCAGCTGCGAGCGTGGCATGCTCCCGACGCTTGCACCATGTGAGCCGCCGTACAACATGGTAGGGCTGCAAGGCCTTTACAGAAATGCCTCGAGCATATATTCAAGTAATGGGGAAGTGCGGTACGTACAGCTGGGAGGGTGTATTCACTATGATGTCACGTATTTTGGCATATCCCTTACCGCGTCGGGCACCAGGATGCAATCCTGTTGTCCTAAATGCTGGGCAAGACTCGTACTCAGCGGCTTCAAGCCATATGTGGTCCAAGCTCTTGAATAGTTGCTGATGTTGAACTGCACTTCCCCAACAGCGCAACTGTTTCCGGCGCAACCAGATGGCTTGTGAGTACAATGAGTGTCGAGAATTACAATAACCTAGTTCTTGAATTACTACTACTTGATGCAATTACGCAAGCCGTGAATGGCATATGCCGATGGAAGGAAATACCAGCACTTCTTAGTCTCGCAGGCTCTCTATGGAAACATCCTGTTGCGTAACATATGTTGGTATTTCCTTCCCAGCTGATGTTGAACTGCACTTCCCCAACAGCGCAACTGTTTCCGGCGCAACCCTGTCGCTGAAACGTTCTGCCGCTAAAACACCTCTACCAAACTTATTGAATAAAAAAATCTGAAGCTCGAAGGAAGAGGTGGGTGTCCTGCCTTCTGAACTTGACACTGAAGTCCCCCAAACTAATTTCGGGCCGTGCCCCGCCGGACTCCGCTATACCGGTGCGGCAGAACCAACAAAAAAAGATACTTTCTAGTTACGTCAGCCCAATAACTTAACTACATGGAGAAGCAATAAATGATCCACCGTTTCAAGCACATCGCCACAGGCAAGCAATTCACCTTCGCCGCGCATGAACTACAGAAAATTTAAACGCAACTTGCACATCGACGAGAATGTATCATCTAATATCGGTACACTGCATTTACTAAAAACCGTTGCTGGGACTCGGAAGGAGCAGCAGGTCCTGATAATCCCTAAACACTGTTTCTGCATCCAGTCTCTCGTCTCTGTCAACCTCCAAGAGGCCCACAATTAGTTCCTGCCACCTGACAGGCACCCCCAAATCTGTCAGCCGACCATTAAGCGACTGCCAACTTACTCCACTTTTATCCAGAGACGAAAAGATGGATTCCAGAGGCTCTCCTGAGTCCAGGCCGAAAGGCATATCGCCGCCTGTGAATATTTTGTATAGGCAAATACCCAAGCTCCACATATCCGACTTCTCGCCGACTATAGGCTTGGCGAGGGCTTCCTTCCCTTCAGCCTGAGCAGCTGCAGCATTGGCACCTAGCTCCATTTCTGCATATCTCGGGTCCACGGAGCTGACTCTGTCTAGGCGCTCGCCTATGCGGGTGCCAGTGCCAAAGTTCCCCAGCAGAAAAGAGCCGTCTGGCCGCATGAAAAAGTTCTCTAGCTTTAGGTTATTGTGGCTGAAGCGAGCTTGTTGCAGTAGCAACACCTGCAGCAGCATTCGGCTCGCTGCGTACTCCTTAGCCTCCAAAGTCATCGCGTTCTCAGACGCAAAAACATCACTCAAACGGCCGCTGTGCAATTCGCCTACCTCCACATCTCCCAAGAGGTAGACTGTAGTGCAGCGCATGACCGTGGGGGCGTTATCGATCGTAGCAACCGCAGATGCAACGGCCAGACCCCTTTCCTCTGCTGCGCCCTTCAGATCCGACTTCCCCACTGCCTGGAGCATAGAGCTAGTTGTCTCCACCAATGACCGCTGGTTCAGTTCCTCCGCTGTCTCTGGCAGCACGTCCTCGCCGTGGACGCGAGGGCGCAAGGTGCGCAGCCGCATTGCATGCGACACATTCGTTGCTTGATCTACTATCTCCAAGGTGACGGACTCAGCATCTTCCCACAGATAGCGCTTTATGGTATAAGGATGTGGGGTGGGGTCAATGTCAGAACTACCTAACTGCTGCATGTTTACCAAGTTGATCGTGGCGCCCATCACATTGCTTGTCCTCCCATCCGTGAGGTGTTCAGCAAGAGTGAGCATTACCTCCCGGCCCAGCCTGCCTCGCCGCTGAGTATCAACTCCCTGCTTGTGTTTTACCAGAGCTGCCATCAGCCATCTTCCCATGGCCAGGCGAGGAAATGCCGCAACTTCTTGCTGGTCTACAGTGGGCAGCTGCCATGGCGCTTCTTGAGGCTCCAGATGCTGCCATGCGTTGAACAGGTCGGCTCGGGAAGAAGCTTGGCGGCGAGCCAATAGAAGAGATGCTAGAAAAGCTGCGATCAAGCCTGAAAATAAAACACTAAAACCCACAGTCAAGTGCGAATCCGCCCGCCGCCTCTGTTTTCGGCTACGGTGGGAGGCCATCAAGACAGCATTGTCCGCTGCTTCCTGTGCTTCCCCATTGGTTGAAGATATTTGGTAAGCAAATTCATCATCTTCAGGTGGTGGCACTGCCTTAAAGGCAGTAGCCGACAGGCCCTCCATGGGCACGAAGTTCTGTGCGCTTCCGATGACCGTTTGTTTGGTGGCTGGCGCTGCCGCTCTGGACGCTTAATTCACCACGAACACAGGGAAAAATTGACATTAACATCCAGTGCAGAATAAGCTTTGTTAAAGCGTAAAGCCTGGAGTGCTATATGTATTGTAAATGGGCGGTATCAATGCAAACTGCTGCTGCTCCCTGTGAGGGGTTGACTGTCGGCTTCCCGCAGTCGAGACCACTCATGTGAATTTGACAGTGGAATGAGTTGATGCGCATTCCCATATCAACTATCTCAAAACTTCTCAGCTTTGTCGTAAGATGTCGTTTTAATGTAGATCTATGACTTCGTTGAAGAAGGACATAGGAGACGAGGAGCAATCGTTGTCCATTTGCATCGAATGCACTCTCTGGCAACCTCTTAAACAGTTCCACTGATGAGGGAGCGACTGGCAAACCGTCTCATTCATGTACTTTTTAAATATTACGTCCACAATATACGCAATTTGATTTATATTAACACTCAAATGAGCTCACATTTAGGCTTCAGTCACGCAAAATGCTGGTGTGCTGTAGAAATCGCCCGATACCACAGCAATCGTTAAAAAGACCTGTGCGCACTAATGCATGGTCTGTCGAGGTTTTAATGAATAACAGCAAACGTTTTCAATGTTACCTTTTATTTAGAACACAACATTATTTTGCGTTCCAGCTTCTATGAGTCCCAACTCGTGAGAGCCGCGTGCGAGGGAAGGGGAGTCGACTTCAGCCCAGCACAGATCGGGTTTCAAAGTTTTTGCATGATAGACATAAGGCTTGAAGCTTCTATTTCACGGAGTGGGAGCTACATCTTGAAGTTCAACAGACAGCCAGATTATTCGTTTTCTGCGCACGGAGTAGAGCCTTGAGCACAGCCCCTCTCGTGTGATACATAGACACTCTCCACTCTACTCTCTCCACAGCTACACTACAAATCTTTACTAATAACATTCGCATAACCATGATAGCAATAACTATACTATTATTACCACCACAATCATGCTGCCAACGATGCCAACGATAGTGCGCGATAGATTATGTGACTTCAGCTCGTCGCATCACTGCATCGGTGTGGCAACACATATAGGGCAGAATCCGCTCTACTACCTCTCTAGAAACCCCCTTGATTTGCAAGTGCTAAGTAAAGGCACCACCAAGTTGGACCTCCTGGACTCCTAACCGTACCCCACTAAAAGCTAAATTAAGTACAACTCCAATTAGCTCCGCCTTAACTGCTGCGTCACATGTTCTACACAGCCTTCTGGACTCCAAGTAACACTACCACCCCGGGGCTTCACGTATTCCTTACTATACAGTATAGCATACTTCACTTCCGAAACTGTGAGTCGCTACACACCATACGGGTTCATAAACTTCCATTCCTTTACACGGTTCTGTCCATGTGGGTTCATAGGGTTGGAAACCAGTTGCAAACGAATTCCACCCTCAGCTTGCTGTACATAGGTTGGTTGCGTTGTCGGCGTCCAAATAAAACACATCCATAAATGCACGTTTATAAATATATGGATATATATGTATATGTACATGCATCTAAGTATATGAGCGCGTGCGACAGATATACTTATGTACAAATATATATCTGCATCGCTCCTGAAGGGCCCTTTTTTCTGTCCAGAAGAAACATGCCAAATTCATGTGCCGCTAATGATTGTCAATCCCTTTGCAGATTTAACTGATGCCCCAACGCAGCCAATTCCTGCACGAAATAAGTGTATCGTTGTCAAAACACCAACTGTTTAACAGTTTGATGAACATAATAAGCAATTTGTTGAACATGATTATTGACATGTGAAAAGCTGTAACAGCTTAGTTACATGTTTGAAGACCAGGTATGGCTGACACCCCCCTCCACCCACCTCCTGAATTCCGAACTTCACAAGCAGCATCAGGGGCAGCGTCAGCAGCGACCCCAAAAACTGTCTCCAGAAACGTAGACAGCGTCAGTTACAGCGTAACCCACGTTACCACCATGAGCACTGATACCAGTGCCAGCAGCACCAATACAGGCATCAGCAAAGGCAGCAGAACTAGCAGCCATAGCCACGTGACGGCTCCGCAATGCTTAGAGTTGAAGCAAATCAGCGAATTCCTCGATTAATTGTTCAGTCCCAATCCTGTTTTCCCTCTCGACTTCTAGCAGCCTAATAATCAAATCCTTCCACCTTGCGGATACTCTTGCCGATGTTAGCGGCGCGTCAAGTACTACTGCTCTCACTTTATTCTTCTCCAGAAAATCAAATATATCAGAAGCAGGTAAGTCACCGCCCAGTCCATACGGCATTTCACCTCCAGTGAAAATCTGGTAGAGGCACATCCCCAAACCCCACAAGTCAGACTTGCTGTGCACCCTGGCAGGGGGAGCGTCAGGGCTAGTGACTGTTGCCGCCAGGGAGAGCTCCTTTTCAGCATAGGCTGGGGTCACTCCACGCACCCTGTCCAGGGGCTCCCCAATAAGGCTTCCCGCTCCGAAGTCGCCCAGTAAGAAAGAGCCATCGAGGTTCATGAAAAGATTTTGCAACTTCAGGTTGTTATGGCTGCAGCCAGCACGCTGCAGTAGCAGCACCTGCAACAATAGCCGCCGTCCTGCGTACACCTTTGCGCCCTCTGTCAACCGTGTTGTAGGACTGAACAGGCCCTCAACGGTGCCATAGTAACGGTCAACAATCTCTACTTCATTCACAAAGTAGGAAGAGCCACAAGGTAAGACAGATGGTACACCTTGCACCCTGGCGACGGCGGAAACAAGAGCCAGTCCCCGCTCTTTCGCTGCTGCAGTGAGAGACGTTGTTCCTACTGCCTGCAACATGGCTGTGGTGGATTCAACCAACGCAGTGCGGCTAGCGTCCTCTGCTAGCTCAGGAGTTACAGAAACCGAGTCCAGATGCTGCGGTATGGCGTGCAGCCGCAGCGCCTTCGTTTCATTCGTGCGCTTCTCTATGACCTCTA
Source organism: Eimeria tenella (assembly GCF_000499545.2). NCBI lineage: Eukaryota > Apicomplexa > Conoidasida > Eucoccidiorida > Eimeriidae > Eimeria > Eimeria tenella. The sequence continues at coordinate 1,039,585 of NW_013541457.1, forward strand.
CTACCACTGATAATGCCCCTTCCCCCAGGTACTTTGAAACTATGTATTCCCGGGGCTCCTGCTCTATCTCCGTGGATCCCAAGGGCTGAATGTCAGTGAGTATCAGTGTCTGCCCAATCAAGTTGGTTGTCCTGCCCCCAGAAAGTTGTTCAGCTAGGGTGGCCATTGCGCTCTGGCCCAAAGCGCGTGGGAAGGGAAACCTGATTTCGCCCCGCTTCTTCGCGGCAGCTGCTAGGAGAGCCTTTCCTCTTGCCTCAGATAGCGAAAGGTGTTGCTCATATTGGTCCAGAGTGGGCAAATCCCAAGGAGCATCCTTACTTTTAACAGCCTGCCAAGCCCGCTGTAGGTCCCGTCTAGCGGAACCAGACAGGGCTGGCTGTAATAGACTGGCACCAACAACCGCTGCCAATAGAGTGCCCAGGAGTAACGCGAAAATAAAGGGCGATCGGGAGAAGTAGCTGCCGCTCCGGACCTTCGCGCTGGTATCCGAGCAATAGGCATCAACACCGACGGGATCAAGGGACTGAACAGCATTTCCAAGGGTGCTAGCAAATGCCCGCGAGCTTATAAGACCAGTGGTTGGATTAAATGTACCGCTTGCGGGTTCGGAGCTCTGGTCCACCGGCACAGCATCCCACTCAGGCATTTTGAGTACCTGGAACTTGTAGTGGCGTGATGCCGAAATCGTCAAATTACTACTGAACAAATTCGATTACAAATGGGCAAGTAATAGACGTGACTCAGTCGAATCTTCTCCAATTACTTGCCCTTGGTAAGGAGCACATCACGATGAATGGTCTTGTGGGCTCGGGGCTTCGAGTGGGCGCTCGCCCCACCTCACTACGACACCCAGCTGGTCAAGCTTTCGTTTGATTCTGTCTTGCAAATGCTCTGTTTAACAAGTGCTTATACTTAGTTTGTTTGCGTCCCTGGGGGAAATCGAGCATTCCACTAGTTGCAGGATGACCATCGCATGTCTCGTACACACTGCGCCGCTCAGTGGATCAAACACGTTGGCTTGGTGTTTCCACTGGGAAATATCACAGCTTTGTGCGGTATATCAGTTACATTCTGCTACAAAAAATTATCAATAAGCGTATGATGTAATGAGTTCATTCGCGCCACCAGCTATTCATGTAGGCCTACTGGGGAGCTCTCAGCTGCGGTCACGCGGGACGCCCAAAAGGCGTCAACTCAGGCGTCGCTGTCGCATCTACACGATCCAGTTGCAAATCATGCACGGAAATAAGATTTCATTAATGCTTGAGTCTCAGTACGCTGCGTTTATACGGCCGAGGCACATACATGAAGAGAGCCACGTGCTACCAAGATAGCCGAGGTCCGCCACGAAGTGCGTTGCTGCAGTGCTAGGCACCACAAAGGAGCGTGAATTCCGCTTTTGAAAGGCGAATTTAGGCATATTTAGCGCATATGAGGAAAACAAGCCGTTATAATTTGGGGAAAAGAGCTCTGATGAGCTCTTCTCTCCAAATTACAACTGATCCGTGCAGGATCAGTTGTATCGGGAGAATTCGGGGCAGGCAGATGCCCTGTTTCAGACGGTTGAGCTGCATCAACATTTTTTTCCCGTTCGACTGTGGATGTATCTTACTGCCTCATACAGGCTAATGTCAAGAAACAAAGCCGGGCCCAGGCAGGTGCAGCTGGTGTGCGGACTGCGCAGTCTGGTTGAGCATATCACTCCCAACAGCGCCTCCGTGGAAGAAATTCAAAATGGTTTCCCCAAATTGAGGAGGACTAGTCTCAGTTTGTCTTCAATTTGCAATTTGCAGAACTCCTGGCGCTTGTGCATTAACATGCGGGCACGTCAGACAGCCATGCAGCGCTGGAGTTCGGAATCGAACTGGAGCGTCTTACCTTCACCGCAACGCTTTCAAAGAGCCACAGGCTGTGACAATCAAAACACAGGAAAAGCATCACATTATGGAGGGAGAAACCAAACAATCGTGCTTTGAGCCACAATTTCCCCCGTTTGTTCTGTGAACTGCCGAACTTAACTCCCAGCGTAGCTGTCGGCCGCCAGAACTAGCTACAGACAGCGCAATGTGCACGTATTCAGCCCAATTTTGAGTAAAAAGAGCTCAATTTTACGTGAATTAAAATTAAAAGCTTTAACATACGATTACAGAGAACTTTTTCCGCGAGCCTCGCAGTTGATCGCACGGAAGTGCACTGCACAATCGGCAACACAGTGGGTTTTGAAACTGTTACGGTTAAACAATTTAATACGGCTAATGTTGAATGTAATTATCTTTCTTCTGAATTGTTCTTACGGGGGCGATGTCGAAGTTGAGTAGAGTCCTAGGGAGCAAGCGCTCGACGTGGAAGCCCGGCACACAAAGCAATCGCACCCTCCCAACAGGCGGCACCGCTTTCTAGTGTCTTGCGATGTTCCGCGCCTTTTGGAGCTCCCCAATTTTACGCTTGTCATCTCCTGTCGGCAGTTACTTCCGTTCGTTTTTTTACTAGGGCGGGCCCTTGTTGCGCTGAAGCTGACAGGCCGCCTAGCCTGCACGCATAACCTCCTACTATACCAGATGCCACGTGTGAAATTTAGCTACCACCCTATAAGCTGAAGTAGAGGCGCTCTTTAAAAACTTGGACTGAAGCCTCTTACCACGAGTAGACTCTTGAGCAGCCTCTTGCGGGGAGAGGAGGACTAGTTTCTCACGGGCTCTACACGGGCTCGAGCTCGTCGTTCCTTTTGTACATGAGGGGTTGCAAATGCTGCCCCTAAGTGGGTGAAACTATGACAGTATGCAGCTTGACTGCGGCGCTGTGTCGTGAAGGTCATCAAGGGCATCACTCTGATTGTAGGAGCTAATTCTGGTGAACCTTTGTCTGCCGTGGGCACCTACGCAACGCACTTCAAAGTAACAAATGACTCATTTTTACTTAAACTGTGCGTTGTACTGTCTCACTGGGACGCACTGTAGTTAGAATTTAGATTGGTGTGATACTTGCCCACACCTAATTTCACCTTGCATTCTTCCCAATCAGCATTCGACAGGAAAAGATAGCTACTCTAATAACAGTACAATTCCTGGCTAACGAATTCCATTCCTATCGACTCAACTTGGCTGCAAACTATACGGAGAACTGAACTCCTCTGTAACCTCCCACAATGTGAGCCGGAGGAAGCCCTACTGCATCATATTGTCTGGCAAAAATGAAGCGTTCGGATGGTTGCTTGTTATTGTCTTTGAGTGCCCGGAAAAAGAATACAGCTTAATCAAAAAACTTCCGTAAACGGCCAGCACGACGGCAGGTCACGAGGCTGAGGAAAAAGACCAATAGTTACCTGAGTTGAGTGCGGAGCTCGTGTAAGGTGGAAGCTGACCTACAGTATCAAAGAGAAGTGGAATACTCACAGCGGTAACTCAAGGCTTCTGTGAATAGCAAGATACAGCTGCGTTCAAGCTCTCGTGAATTCTGACTTCGCCTGCTCCTGCTAGGTTTGCTAAAACTCTATGAGAAATAGCACGCTTGAGTGCGGGACGTCAACTAGGAATATAAAAAAGCACAGCTTCGGGTATAAAACTTTCAAGCGACCAAACATACGATTTGGGAATTTCAACAAACTGTCACCAGAGGGGCACCAGGAGGGGATCACCTAGAAGATGTACAGTCATACATATATGAACGCTATATTCCAGAAGATCGTGCGCAAAACAGCCCACTGGGAAGCATGCAGGATGTAAGCTCACGTTCTCATTCTCCTTATAGAAATGTAACCTTCTGCGAACACCTCAAAGCACGCGGTACTCAACGCCCGCGCAGTTAAAGGCTCACTGTGTTCACAGTCGTGCCGACGACGAATATCCCCTATCCACATGACTGCATAGAAGCATATATGCCTGGGTTTCGGCAGTAATCTCTAAAGCCTACTTGAATTTGTATCAGCTCACCATCGCGTCCACCAGACAGCCTGCTGAACAGTGTTCAAAACAGACACAAATCGTTCAAGTTCGCATCCTGCCGTTGCCTGTGGCGAATTGATGGGGACGGAGACCAGAAGACCGCGCCTAGTCGCCATAAGGAGGAATAGTATAGGTATATATGTATATATACCATAGGGAGCAGTTGTATGCTTGGAGCCTGTGAGCTACCGCAGTCTGTCGTGAACCAAAGCATCACCTAACAGCCTGCATTTCTCCTTCGGTGTTTGGCCATTACGCCACTTGCTGGTTTCGGAGGAGCTGCCTACAATTTACAACATGCGTATGAGCAAGAGTCTACTCGTCCAAATAAACATCGTTCCAACGTCTGTTCGCAGCAGACCCTCGCTCTCCAGTCGCCTAATGTAGAAATGGATACTGAGTTGCTATCATTACCATGCAATTATGACGTAATTTACCAGATCAGATGAACAGTATTACACATTGATGCAAGATTCGTATTCTGCTACTAGTCTCCCCCGCCGTAGAGACAAAAATGCAACATCATACCAGCACAACGGGAATGGAAACCATGAACCCGAAGTCGCAAGCCTTAAGCTCTAGCTACTAGTCTCCCCCGCCGTAGAGACAAAAATGCAACATCATACCAGCACAACGGGAATGGAAACGATGAACCCGAAGTCGCAAGCCTTAAGCTCTAGACCGAAGTAGCGGCCTCACGCTGTGTCCCCTTGTTGCTGCCTGGGTGCAGTGCGTCGAACCACTGTAAGCATGTAAACTAGTTCAGGCAAATAAACAGTGTTGCCTAACGATGCCTGTGCCCCCTTATTCCCGCTACAGGCATGCCTCGAGAATCAGCAAATAATAATGACGTCACTACTAGCGGAAGCAACGCTCCCACCAAAATCCTAGTGCAGTTCCACTGTCTGCCACTGCTACATAGTACCCACGGCAGCAGCGTAAGTAACATGAAAAGCAGCTATACAAGAAGCAACAATAACCGAAACCGTCGGAACAATAGGAATGATGAAGTGAGCGCTTTACTTGCGGACGCCAGGTGTTTAGTTACCTGGAGCCTCCAGGCAAGGAAGGACCTTTCACTTCCGCCAATGAAAGTAAAATATAACGAAAAGACTAGTAAAACTGCGCTGGTGCGTTAATTTTTGACGGCTCATCCTAATGTCTGTAGTGATTATGTAGGCAAATTCTGGAGTGATGCAAAAATAAAAATATACCCAATTCAGCAATAAAAATACATTAACATAAGGCTCAATCAGCGCAGCTATCCGCATGCATGCAAGCAAGTCTTGATCGACAGCCCTCCACCTCCACGCCTCCCTAGCGGTGAGCGCATGCATATATCACTTTTATATATACATATATACACGCACTAAAATAAGCATGCATGTATGCACTTTTGCATGCATCCATGCGTCCGCATCCCTCAACTGATACTGCTCTTCATACTGCTTTCAGCTCTGCTGATGACTTCGTAATTAAGCCACAGCGTGAGCACGAAACTGATGCAGCAGAACAGATGAAAGAGCTCATGGAAACCGAAGAGAGATGGGAAGGGATCTGGCCACTGGTGTCCATACACCAGAGCGCCTATAATATAAAAAAGAGCAAGAAATATAACCAGGCTGAATTCCTTAAGGGTTAAGACTGAGATGTAAACCCTTAGGAAGCATGCATGCAATAAACCTATCAATATATATGTTAAGGCCCGGCGCTGGCGAGCTCCTGATGACAAATTGCCGAACAGGATGGTCCAAAAGCCTGAAATAATGAACAAGCAACGATCAACCGTCCTCCTAGTTAAGAAACTCGCCACGAATGTGGGCGCAGCACAAGCCACTCTGAAAAACAAAAAACGCTCAGCGACCACAATGAAAAGAAAACGAAGACTAAATGGTGCAGAAATGTACTTGTGCACAGACTTACCGTAGAGTGTCGCAAGGCCCTGTACAGACAGGAGCAGCACAGAGGGCCAAAAGTCCAGCAGCAAGAGAGGAATGGGAGTTGTGCAACTGCTGATAACCACAAAGATACCTGAAACAAACACAAAGTCCTAAATTCTACGACATAGCCGGAAACTGTCGCGGGCACACGATGTATAATATGAAAAATACAGTAAGCTAAACATAAACAGAAAGCAAAGAGAACAACTGGGAAAGGAACACAACAGACTAAGCAGGAAACAACACAGCACAACCACTTTGAACGAAATGCTGAGCAAGATAAAAATGATCACTACATGCAAAAGCTAGAAAAGTAGTGTCTCCAATCGACCTAGCGACAAGCTGGGGGCAGACTAATCGACCAGAAAACCCAGCAAACGTAAAGAATAAAAACGAGCAGACCTAAATGTAAATGTAGTTGAATTCTTACCTGCATGATCCAGTTTAACAAAAAGAGAGCTCCACTGGGGACCAAAGCTTCCGCTGTGCAGCAGCGCGCTTGCGGCAAAATTCGCGAGGAACGAAAGGCAACTGACAGCAGCAGCAACGAAACTAAGTAGGCTCCTACAAGCGTTCAGCAGCAACAGCGTCCAAATAGGAGCCAGAAACAGAAGCATCAAGTGGATCTTGCCCCGCAACTTCGGACGCACAAGCACAACCACCTCCTCATCCCCCGATCTTGCTGTTGCTCCTGCTGTGGTAGCAGGACGTGATTCACGAACATCTGTGGATGATATGGATCTATACTTGACAGGCTTCGGGCTCTTCGCAGCACAGGCTGCTACAGGAGAGCCTGCAGAGGACGTGGACGCCCCTGAAGTGTCCGAAACAGAGCCCGCATGAGACAACCGCCGCTTAGGGCCTAATGACGGCCCGCCGACAGGATCCACGGGGGCGATTTCAGCCGCAATCGGGCCGCAAGTGGGGCTACTGGGGGTCTGCTCAGCAATAGCCCCGTCAGTTAGGCCTGTGGGAGGAGCCATTACAGCGTGGGTCTTCTTATTGTTTCGCTGCTCCTATGCTTGCTTGCCTGTCCTTGTCTGGCTGTGCAGGGGTATGCAGTGTGATACGCTCAACAATGCCTAGCGTCCCGGTTTTCGGAGTTTACCTTTTATGTTTCCTCTCTGCAACAAATAGGTGGCATTTACAAGTGTGCTCCTCTTGCTGCCGCAGCCCCGAAGATGTCATAAGGGCGCCAGCAGTTGCAAGTGCAGCTGCAAGGAAAAGGGCGAAAGCCCCAGAAGCTGCAACAATGGCAACGAGCGGCCTCGGGAACAGGAAAGCAAACGCCGGGAGCCCCCCGTAGAAGGGGGAGAGAGATAACCACAGAATGATATACACACCGAACACGACAGTCCACACCAAGCCAACCACAGCGCGGCAGCGCCACGCAGACAGCATGGCAAAAAAGTTAAAGGGAGCCTATTTCGTCAGGCCTATGTAAGCCCCAAATGAAGATTTAACCGAAGTACTGGGAACAGGCAGTTGGCCTACCAACATCAAACACTCACTGACACATGCTGTGTGCCGCCGTTGAGTGTGAGAGTTCGGGGACTTCACGGGGACTGTTTCGTTTTGCTTTAGCAGCTAATTATAAAAAATGTGATCCTATGATCCTAAATACATTCACAGGAAACAGAAGCGACAGAAAGCTGGCAAAGCCGCAGGCTGTGCCGACAGTTCGTCTTCCTTTAGCTTCAGTGGCAGCAACTGAAGAAGAAGCTCGCATGATACTAGAAAGCTAACAGCGAGACCAACTGGCTATTTAATATTTGTTAAAAGTTTATTGAGTAGCTTAGTTCAACTAAATGTAATTCAAATGAACCACATATTGCCACCCAAGCGCAGTGAAAGCGCGGGACGTAACCAAAGGCTTTGGAGGCTTCCCGCACTCAAAATTACTCAAATAGGAATAATTCCAATTCTCTAACGGACCCCATATCATATACCCCCTATAAATGAATACGTTTGCTGTTGAAATCGTCGTCCCACTACAGATTTGCAGTGACTGACCCTCCATCTGGAGCCGCTGTCATGACCGAACCCTTCTCAGTCAGCTCCAGTACGACTGCTCTGCATATAAGGCGAACCTGTTGAACTGATCTGAACTTATAGTGTTTAAGGATATTCCTGAACGACGCGAAAATGCCGGGCAAAAGTAACTGTGAGTTGGTATCTATGAAGCTATATTTGCGATTCCTATTTCCCCTCGTGTGTTTACCTTCTTATCCATGCCTACGTGCACCTTTCCTGGTCCCCGCTTTGGGTCTGTCCCTATTCCTCCAATTTTCTGCCGCTCTCCCTACTACTAATCTTTCTGTTGCTATGCTAGTATCAAGTATGCGAATGCACAGTTACTCCATCTTGAGAAAATAGGAGCCGTGAAGTAACGCTGCCGCGGTAACGTCTGCAGCAGCACGACGCTGCGGTGTCAGCACGCTTCATTCTTCGTCCATTCCAAACCCTTGAAGCTGCTGCTGCTGGTACTGCTGCTGCTGGTACTGCTGTCGCCGCTGGTATGGGTACTGCTGATACTGCGGCTGTTGCTGCTGCAGCACAGGGTAGGAGCTCTGCGCAATTGCTGCTTCGTACTCTGCAATTTCCGGTTGGTCCGCTAGGCGCTGCATAGCTAGCTGCTGCAGTTGCAAGGCTCTGTCTCTAAGCCATGCGGAAGGGGAGCCTGGCGGATTGAAGAGGAAGCAATTAGAAACGATCAAGTCTATGTCCTCCTTAAATGATGACAGGGAATGGTACTGACGCTCTCTGCATTTACTCAAGATCCGACGTAAGAACATCGGTCGTTTTACCACTGTGGAGTAGCCAGGCGCCACACGGTCGTCCACGCGACTAACAAAAGGCTGCACACAAACCCAAACCCCAAACCCTCTCAACGTATAAAAAACCACATCCCTTGACCCTGCTAACGACGGCAAAGGTGGAACTGTGGCGGGGCCAGGTACGAGAGCTACATCAGGACAACGAATACAGTTTAAGGCTCAGCAACAAGTAAAGCAAATGCACAGCGAAAGCACCAGGCGAGTTCAGCAAGGCGTGGTATTCAGTGCTTCTGTCCAGAGTTTGAGGCTTAACCTCTGCAGACCTTGAACGTTTGCTGCTGCAGCAACAGATTCACGACCCTTGCAAATGAGACATTGAGAGCATCAATAGGGTGCTGTGCCGCCGCTGCTGCAGCTGCTCTCTCTGCCGCTGCTTGTCTCCTGCTGTTGCCTCTCCTGCGACCGCTGAGAGACCGGCTAGACCTTGACAGCGCGCTCTTCGGATGTCTGTTCAGCTCCAAATCATTGTCAGAGTAAAGTTCATCGCCATCTGCACTGTCAAAAGAATCCCCATCTGCTGCTGCTCCTCCAGAAGCAGCGAAGCCCTCTTCTTCCTCACCTTCCCCTTCGCTGCTGTCACTACTGTAAGCGCCAGCACCTCCAGCAACAGCAGAGGCAGCAGCAGCAGCACCGCGTCCTCGCCTTGTGCTGCTGCTGCACAGCGAGCCTTCCATGCCCAGCTCTGCTGCAACACTCAAATCTATGTCGCTGTCTGCTGTCCGCCTCTTCTTTCGCTTTCCAACCATCTCGCCCAACGTTGATCCCAAACGTTTGGGGCCACGGTATAACGGACAATTCTGAAAGACACAGGTCATAAATTCTAAAGCCCGACACACAAACCCTCATCAAATGCGTGCAGGCGAGGTCACCTGCCACCACACAGTACCTACTTGCAAGGACACGTTGACGCGTGTGGAGCTGGCTCAGTCTCTTGATCTCTTCAATACAATTCCCGGACTTAAAGCGGGCCTGAAACCTAAGTTCTAAAGTCTACTACAGATCAAAGTTTAAGTTATCGCGGAAGCTCTCGCATCCTTTGCAAACTTTCAGTCCTACTTCCTAGACCCCCTATCATTTCTTTAAATCAGGCATTATCTCCCAATCCAACAGCTCTACCTTGGAAGGAGTAGAGTATCAGACTTCTCTTCTGAGCTGTAAAACCCGAGACCCAAACCCTACATCGCAAGCTATGATCACGTACCACGTTTGAGGCGATGTGTCCTGGCCGTCCACAAGCTCTGCAGATTCGCTTGCCTGCAAGGGCCTCCTTTGAGTGGACGGCACTCATTTGGCGCTGAGAGCGGGACACGTACTTAAATCTTGAAGTATGAAGTTTAAGCATCAAAGCAGGATTCTGTAGTTACCACGCAGCGGTGGCGAGAAGTGCGGATCTTCTGCTCAGCGTTTGCGTTTATCCTCTACCCGACTAGCCTTCTACCTATGCGCCTAGTACCTACGGCACCCTGAAGGACTACTTCTCGACCTTACCTGTCGTTTTTTGGCCAGTCTCTGGTCTCTCCATGCTAAGAAGGCCTTAATATTTTCAGCACCATAAATCAATATGCACCTATCTGCAGCAAAGGTGTCCCCTACTTGCTGCCTCCTCTTTCGAGTCCATCGGAGGCAGGGGACGGCCCGCACCTGCAACAAAAACAAAGCCCAAATCACCACAGTTTGGAGGTGCAGCGCAGAGGCTTTTGGTATACTGAATGGAATGTGCAAAGTAGTGACTGAGAAAGTGATGAAGGAGAGACTACCGGAAGCTAACGCAACAACGGCAACCGATGCGGAAGAGTTCATAAGTCGGCATTTAGAGTTCAAGGTTTACTGTTGCTTCAGCCCGCAGTTGCTCCTCCTCTGTCATTGGCCGCTGGCTGCGGGCCTCCTGGCGGTCTCTCAGGACCTGAAGTTCTCTCATTTCAAGTTCTGTCTCATCTGCTTGCTGCAACAAAGCAAGACATTTTAACCCCACTCCCTGGACCCTAGACACAAGGGCCCTCTGCATTCTTTACACACCCTACCTCACAAAGAGACAGAAGCCGGACTGTTTGGACGTGTGCTTGTGTTGCTGCCGCCATACAGCTGTGAATCCCACTTGCCAAACTATCACCCCCGTTTAGTCAGCTTCAGATAAAGGGTGTAGGGTGTGGCTTTGCACCTCATGGTCAGATTCCTCACAGCCAGCAAAAAGAGCGTCTGCAACATCCTCCCCTGCTGTGCCGTGCTTCTGCCCGGCTGCTGCCGCTGCTGCTGCACTCCCTGCTGCAGCTCCTGTCCCCACTGCTGCCGCTTCCACTGTGCCTGCATTCACTTGCTGCTGCGGCTGCTGCTGGGGTGTGACTGGCTGCATGTCATCGTCTGTGTCTGTCACATTGGGCTCATCCGCTCTTAACGCCGCCTGCTGCTTTCTTAATATGCTGCTGAGCTTTGCTTCGTACTCTTCTGCAGGTAGTCGAACACCAGCGCCGCGACCCTTGCTGCCCCCATCTTCAGCCCCAAATCCATCTCTGTACTGACGCACAAGGGCTACTTGGTCCCACCTACGTAATAACAAATAATAAACGATAGGTATGAAAAACAGTCATCTCCCCTAATGAAATCCATAATTTTGATGCGAATGTTGGTAATGCATCGCCTGCTGCTGTCACTAAGGACCCGTTGTAGCCACTGCTGCTACCTTCACTCTGGCTACTCTTGTTGTTGCTGCTACTCCTCCTGCTGCTTCTGCTGCAGCGACGGCTGCTCCAGTAGAAGTACCTGGGCAAGGTCCTGATGACCGCATCACTTAGCCCGTACTGCAGTAGCCTCGCTCTAAGTTCCATCATGCCGAGCTTGCGCAAGTCATCAACTGTACCTGCAATGCCTCCCGCTGCATGCCTCCTAAGCTGCTGCTGCACTGCAAGTGGGTTGCTGCTGTTGCTGCTGCGACTCCTGCTTCCACGCTTCAGCAGCGCAACTCCCTCACCCCGCCCGCATGAGGGGTCTCCAAACCCCGTTAGCAGGAACTGAGCTGAGCCCTTGTTCTGCAGCACCTCTTTGCATTCTTTGGTGGTCTGCCAAGGGACCGACAAAAGAAGCTCCTCAATAAATCGAATTAACGGAGAATATCGACGGCCTGCGCAGCTGTTGCTCAGCTGCAGTAGCAGCTGCTGCAATTGCTTCTGCTCGGCAGCAGCAGCAGCAGCAGCACCGTCACTGAGAATCCCGAGAGCCTCCCGACGCTGCTGCTGCTGTTGTTGCAGCTGCCGGAGCCTCCTGCGTGCGGTCAACGCTGCTTGCTGCTGCTGACGCTCCTCTGCCTCGACATAGGCACATGCGCTGCTGAGCCCCTCGGGACTGGTGAGGGATACAATCCCAACTGCTCTGAGTCTATACCAAGCCGCATGGGCTGTTTCTAATGAGCAGACTGTCTCTGGTGATATGATAGATATAATGGACGCCTCAGGAAGCATCGGCAGGCGGTGAGGGGCAATAGGGCTGAGCTGCTTCAGTAACTGCGCCACCTCCTTTTCTATCACAGGGGGACAGAAGCGGGCTTTGATGCATTCTTTCACGCGCTTCATTTCCGTAATCCCGGTATCATTAACATACCTGAATGAACAGACCAATACACACTTAGGCTTGTACTGCACATGCATATACATTTATAGTACCCTTCATGTTCTGCAGGGGTTAGTGTTGCACTACGTTGTGCCTTATTCTGCGCATTGTAATGCACGCCAGTGCCCAAAGTGTCCAAAGTACAAAACTCGCGAATTGCACGAAGACACCTCGAGCAGCATGCGAACAAAGTAACTAATCTGTGTATCTAATTTGCTTTGATATCTTTTGGCCAGTGGTGGGTTAGGAATTATAGGTGAAGCATATAAGAAAAAACTGAGGCAGACGAAGTATGCAGGAAGAAAAGATAATGAAAAAAGCGAGCAATGAAACTGGCAAACATTGCTGAGAGCAAGATGGGAACGAAATAGGAATTTTTGCAGAGACCAACCGTGCGAAAATGCAAGAGCAAGCATTCAGAAAGGTGAGCAAATGAGGGAAGGCAGAAACGCAAGCAAAAGAGCGACCGTGACACAATGAAGCCAAAATGTTGTGGTGTTTATATACCTCAGTGCCCACGCCTTTGACTGCAGCTTCCTCTCGTCCAACAACTTCTTTGACTGCGGAGCCGGGACCTCCACTTTGGGTTGGAGCTGCCCCACGGTGTATATACAGCAGTTCTCAGCGCTACCCAGCAGGGTTGCCCTACTGTTGCTGCTGCCACTGCTGAAGCATGTAGGGTATGCGGCGATCGCTTGAGGAGAAAAAACCATGGGACGCAAGTAGTGCTGCGCCAGCACGAGCAACAGTAACAGCAACAGAGGGGCGCCAGAAAAACCCTTCAAAGAGACAGCTTGTATTGCAACTGTGGTGCTTGCAGGCTTGCAGACCAGATGCAGCAGTTAACCGAATTTTACGAAATTAAACAGACGCACCGCACATCCATTAAAACATTTAAACTGGAAGACAGCTACAAAGGATGAAGTCCCGGCAACCGGAAAGTATTTTGCAACAGAAGCTGCTGGTGCTGCTGGTGTAGGCATTCGCGCCACCTCCCCGTAGCCCTGCCATCTGCGTGCTTGCCCTTTTACTTCAGTATGCTTCTGTGAGCCTTGTCGTGTCGTTGCACGTGTTGTTGATTGGAGTGTCTGTACACCTGAGCTTACTTTCCATCCCTCCTTAACTTTCCTGCGAATTAACAGGAAGTCTCCTCGGCGAGGGTCGTTGAAGCGACCCTCAGGGCCCAGAGGCTGCTGGGGGTGTTGAGGGTGAGGGAAGACAAGGGCACTGAACAGTGGGCAGTCAACTACGGCTTGGCCTTCACCTGTGCAGGACACGTACCGCACAGCAGCAACACAAGTAGCAGCGATAACAGCACCACCGCTAACGGTCGTTTTGGCTGCCAGAGGGGCCATGAGGAGAAACTGCGGGAGAACAGTGACAGAACGGCCGCCACAGCAAGCACAGAAATGAAGTGCTAGAGAAGCTAGGGATGCCTGGCTGACAAAGCAACGGAAACACGCCACAGTAGCAGAAGCAACAGCAACCGTGCTAGCAGTAGCAGCTCTAGCAGCTGCTACCTACCGGGTTCAAGGGGCACGTCTATCCCAAACAAACTGGGCGCCTTTTCGTTTTGCTCCACCAGACGTAAACCTCCAAAAGTACCCATGGAGCCCTACCGAAAGAGCAGGAGCAGGCACTGCAACAATCGTGAGACCAAGTAATTACCTAGAAGCTGTGAGCTCCAAACACACAATGTGTCTAGTGCAGAATCAACGCCAACAGCAAACTCGGATCTGTCGGAACAGCAGCCACCGAAGCAACAACAAAAAGGCGCATGCCCTTCCCAGCTTTCCAAAACAACGGCAACAGCACCAACGGCAGCAACACTGCCATTAGCAGCAGCAGCAGCATGCTTTACCTGCAACCGCTCTTCCTCTGCTCTAATCCTGTCTTGTTGGTTGCTGGGATTCGCACTGCTGGCTGCAGTCTGCTGCTGGTGTTGCTGCTGGAGCGGCCTAACATAGCGTGTGATTCGAAGAGCCATGCCTGGGTTGTTGATAATTACCGGCTGCTGCTCTGTGTGCTCCAGCAGCACAAAGGGACAGTCGTCACTTAGGCTTAAATCTTTGGGAGCATAAAAACAGAAAGAGGGGTGGGGGCCTCCGCCGCCGCCGCCTCCAGGATGTCCTCCACCACTGCTGCTCGGTGCCCCCTCGTAGTCCTCCGCAGAAATATAGGTGGAGCCTTCTGGGGAGCGACGCAGCACTTCACTGCTTAAAGGCGGCCTGAATTTTCACCATAAGTGATGATGAATAACCCAGCAGCTTAATTTTTCCGTTCTTACTCTATTGGATAGCATCGACTACGGTGGCGCTGAAGTTCATGTGCTTTCCATTTTTGTCTTCCTAGCATGCTGTACACTTAATAATTAAGCATTTACATTTGTTAAAAATGAAGCGAAAATCGTGTGAGGAAAGACAAACAACATCAGCATCAACAGTAACGAGAAAAATTAGTGCAGACAGATGTGCCTGATGGCCGAAATACGAGGCAAAGACAGAGCAGGCCCCGTGGGAAGCAAGTGAACAGACAGGAAAATGAAAAAGCGAAAAACGTCATCACCCACACCACAACCGCCACCACCATCGGCACTACCGGGACTTCCGTGACTAGGTAGATAGCTCACAGTACAACCCAAGGCCTCTCTGCTGCAGCTGCTCCTCTCTTCCTATTACTTGCACTTGCAAAACTTGACCGCAGATCTGGGCGGTGGAAGCGCAGCATCGCCACTCGCGCCCGCCTGCCCGCCACAGGTGACGCCCCATACAGTTGCAGCGCAGCCTTCACGTGCAGCAACGGAGCACCTCCTGCAGCAACAGCAGTTGCACGAATGAGGGGCAGCTAAGGAGACTGCCTCTTGCAAAGTGCAGTGCGGAGAGTAACCTAGCGCACATAACACCACAAAAAAGAGTATACAGGAGCAGCACCCGCAGCAGCAGGAACAACGAAAAAACCACCGAGGACGGAATCAAGCAGCAGCAGCAGCTGCCATGTGGCTCCGCACCCCTCGCTGTTTGTCCCTGCTCCCTTTGGTGAATTTGTCTCTTTTCAAAATCCAGATCGAAAGAGACATTGAGCTGCTGCAGCAGCTCTGCGTGGCGGCCTCCACCGAACTCTGCTGCTGTCAACAAAAATTCTTGTAAAGGAGTCCTCATGCGATATTCACGACTCAATTCCTGCAGTAAAAAACAGACAATGTAGCTAAGCTTGTCATATATTGATTTGATAATTAATTAGTGTTTACTGAACTATTGTCACTAAGTCTTCCATTCACCAATCCCATCCTGATTAACTAATAAGTAAACCGTTGACTCATCGTTCAATAATGCACGCTGTGCACTCTGTCTATACCACGATATACAGAACTGTGACGTCTACTTCACGTTCATTCACTTCGTGTTGCTTCTGCTTCTGGCGCTGCACTTGATGCAGGTTTTGAGTTGTGCAGCCATGCCCCAAACAACAGGAGGAGCAAAAAATGACAGGAGGAACAGCCAAGCGAGCATAATCCGTGTAGTAATCGCAGCATTAATATGCGAACTGCAGCACCTACACCACTAGATGCAGCAACAAAAGCAGCAGATGCACGAATAGTTGCTCTAGCAGTTGTGGCAGGGGCAATAACAGTACCGGTGTGAACAGGTACACCGGCAACAGTGTTGGCAGCTGCAGAAGCAATAGCAGCTTACTTCAGCAGCAGCGAGCGCCCTAAGCTCATAAGCACTTTTCCCCTGCTTGACAAGTTCAATTCGTCTCTGTTTGTCAATTTTCAGTACTTCTTGTTTAGCGCGCCTTCTCATCTTTTGTAGTTGCGCCCGACTAGGACCTGCAGCTGCTCCTCCTGATTCGGCTACTGCTACCGTAGCAACTCCAGCTGCTGTATCGCTGCCTAAACCAGAAGAGGCCCCAACACCTTTCGACACGCCTGCTCCGCCTCCTGCAGCGCCCAGGGGAGTGCCAGCCAGCTCCTCGCCCTCCTCCGCACCCAACTGCAATAACAGCAGCAGAAGCGGCAATAGCAACGCTAGCGGACGAAAAGATACATGCTTCCACTCTACAATGCCGCTCAAAGTGCTGTCTACCCAAAATGTAGCTAAAAAGCCAATGATCAAAAATAAATATACGCCCTAAGCCCTGAAACCTCAACACCACCCCAACATACCTCCATGGATGCAGCCATTGCCGCAGAGCTGTCATTAAGGTCCAAAAAGAAACAGCTCAGTAGACGCTGTCGCCGCTGTAGCAGCCGCTGCTGCTGTCGCCTCGCTGCCCAAACACTTCCCCACTGGAATACCAACCTGCTGCTGTTACTGTCGCTTCTAATTGCAGCAATACTGCTGCTGCTGTCGAAAATGGCGTGCTCTTTCGTTCTGTCGCTACTTTTTTCATCCTGCAGTGCGGAGCTTCGCCCTCGCCAGTGCGCCACATCAGCCACCTGCAGCTGTTGCAGCTGGCTCTGCGGCTCCTGCTGTTGTTGTGCTCTTCCTGCATAAAAACTGAGGGGGGGGGCAGCCGCGCCAATACGGGAAACTGGGGGAGTGGCAAGCAGCAACAACAAAAAGCGTACGCTTTGCTGTCTATGTAGCAGCGCCTGCGTCTCCCCAAACTGAAGCGAAATCTGCTGCTGTTGCTGTTGGTGTTGGGGCATGTGCTGCAGCCCTGTCCTGTGGCTGGAGTACAACACACAAACCGCAAAAAGGTGAGGCAAAATTATATATTGGTATCATCTGGGGAAAAATAAGCACCAGCAGCAAACGCTGCCAGAGGAGCTGCCGCTCAACAACGCAATCAGGTACAGCAGCAACAGCTAACTTAACGCCAATCTTAGCAGCAGCAGCGCTGCTACAGCAAACATTCGCAAGAGAACACGGTTGGAACAGGCAACGTCGTATAGTACGTTTAAGGCATGAGGTAGGCGCACTGAACGGCAACACTGGTGCTTCTCTCAAGCTCAGTCAACAAATCTCTTCTGCTTGCTGCTGCTTCTTCTGCTGCATGCACGGCAGCAGCAGCAACAGCTGCTGCTGCTGCTCTTTCTCGGCGCCTCTCTTGTTCATGCGCTTTTCCCTGCTGGCCTGCCTCTCCATCACCAGCCAATAAACCTGGTATCATTGAAGTTGTTGCCGTATCACTCTCTCTCCACGCCAGCGCAGCAAAGCTTTGGGCAAACATGAAGCTGCTGCTGCCCGGCAGCTCGCCCCACAGGACGCTCTGCACAAATGCACTTTCTGCATTAGCTGCTGCTGCTACTGCAGTTCCTGCTTCTGTTCCTTCATCTGCTGCGGCGACCCCTGATGAGGCTCTGGAAACCGTCGTACCACCCGATGCTGCTGCCTGCATGGCCTCTCGTGCTGCGGCTGGTCCTTCACCAGATGTCCCCAGATGCGACCGCATGCTCTGAAGATGTTGCTGCGGCTGCTGCTCTGGATGGCGCCCAGCAGCAGCGCCAGAAGCGTGGGGATCATCTACATCCGCATCATCGAATTCAAACTCCTGGTCCAGATCTCCAGCAGCATGTTGCACAGAGGGCTGACCCTGCTGCTGCAGCTGCCCTGCAGAGCGGCGTTTTGTGTGGCCATAGGCTTCTTTTTGTGCAGAATCTGCTTCAGTCGCTGTTGCTGGTGTTACTGGTGTTGCTGCTGCGGGGGCTGCTGCAGGTGCGGGGGGCTCAGGGCTGTCTGGCAATGCAAAGAACGCAACGTCGTCCACATCATTTGCTGCTGTTTCTGCTCCTGCATCTGCTTCTGCTGCATCTGCCGCTGCAGCATCCGCAGCAACACTGTTGAGAGCATCTTCAAGCGCATTGTCTAATTCCCAGTCATCCTCGTTGTCGCCAGCCTCAGCACTCTGCAGTACAGATGCATTTACTGCTGGTGGTTGCCCTGTTGACGCCACAGCGTCCCCTTGTTCCTCCACGTTCATGATACTCGCTTCGTCTGTAGCCCTTTCGCTTGTGCCCGACATACTCTCGCGTGCTTTTGCAGCAGCAGCAGCTTCCTTTGCAGCCGCTGCGGCCGACACAGTGTTGTCGTTCACTTCAGGCGATTTGCCTTGCACAGCAATAGCAGCGGCAGTTGCAGTGCTTATGCAAGGTGTCTCCTGTGTGTCACTTTCGGCTTCATAGCCTACTGGACAGTTGTCAAGGTAACAGAAGGAGCAACAGCAGCTGCTGCTGCCGCAACCCTTGCCTCGCTTGGTGCCCCCTGGCAGCAAGCAGCAACAAAACTGCATGCCTAATGAACCCAATGTAAACCCCTGTTGCGGCTGCTGTCGCTTCCATGGGTTGTGAGGAAAGAGATCTTCACGGTTCATCAGCATGGCGGCACAAAGCCACTTGCTGTTGCTGCTGCTGGTGCTTCTGCTGGGCTGCTGCTGCTGTTTGGAGTGCTGTTGCTGCCGCAGCAGCAGCTCAGCTTCGACAGCCGATGACTGCTGCAGCAGCGCCCGAAGGCAGACAGCTAGCTGTAGCAGTAGCCTGGGAATTTGCCGCTGCATATGGGGGGGCAGTAGCAGCAGCAGGCGCATGGTGTCAACAACTTCTGGGGGAAGCTGCTGATGCTGGTGCTGTATTACTGACCCTCTCACCAACTGCCAGAAAGGAATAGAACTGTTGTCGCTCTCCCTGCTCCCGCTGCTGCTGGGTTGCTGCTGGAACAACCAGCTGCACTCCGATATCCACAAGGTATCACCGCAGTTAGTGCTGTTGCTCAATGAGCCGTCCCCTGGAAGCACGCGGATGTTGCTCTGCAAGAGGCGAATGGGAACCTGCTGCTGTTGCGGCAGCCGCTGCTGCGGCCCAGACGTTGCCTTCGTTGCTGCTGCGGCTGCTGCTGCTGCTGAATTGCCTGACATTGTAAGACTGCTCACGGACGGAAAAAGCAAAGGCAAGACAGATCCAACAACGGACAAGCAATCTGCGTCACAGCAAGCAAGCAAACCCCAAGCAATATACAAGCAATATACACTAGGCCTAAAGTGGTTGACAGTGAAGAGTCAGCCGTAATCCCTGAACCCGAAATCGCTGTTGCTTCAGGCTGGCTGCCACTGGGACACATAATGGCACTAAGGCACTAAGTCAATGAGACTCAGGAAAAAAAGTCACGATAAAACTTCGCTGAATTAGATTCCGAGCTTTATTGCCGTTCATAGGCTAGGGTTCAGGGCATTGGCAATTAGGATTTCCGCTTCCTACCATGAGGTAGCTGGACACTGAGTTGAGAGTCTGGGGGAAAAGACAGGAAGAATTTTGCAGGCGTTTCATCTATCCAGTTGCAGCGTCCCCCTCTGAAGAGCAGCATCTGCTTTTGCTGCTTCTGGTGCCTTCTGAGAACTGCTGCTGGCTGGATACCGTCTTTGCTGCTGCTGTTACTGGCGCCTTCACCGCTTGCTGCTACTTCCCCTACGTGCTGTGAAGAACCTGCATTGTTGCTCGCCTCTGTTGTTGACTTAGCCGCTTCCACGCTGCTGTATCTGGTACTGCTGGTGCTCCAAATTGACGCCTGATTAAGCGTCCTCACACGACAGATATTGGGCGAGGGTTCCGTCTTGGTGAAGCCGCCTCGTTTTGCGGCTTCTGTTGCGGCCGCAGCAGCAGCTACTGCTGCGGCTTCTGGGCATTCCTCTGGATATAGGTATTCCAACAAATAACGGGTTTCACTGCCGTTTGGACCAATACCCCTCCTGCCGCCGCCGCTGGTGCTGCTGCTCCTGCTGCATGAGTCAGCAGCGGGGGTCTTCGGGGCGCCCATCCGACTGGCCCTGAGGGGCTGGGTGAGCATTGGCCACTCCGCTGCTGCCTCGAATGCTAGCTGCGCACGCGCTCATGCTGTAGCTGCTCATGCTGCTGCTGCTGCTGGAGCTGTTTCCGTGCTGGGCTCTGGTCTTGCATTGGGGAAAGCCGCCTTGAAAATTGCATGACACGAAAGCTCAGCAGCCCTAGAAGATAAAGTGCCGCTCGTGAAGGCGAAGCCCGAAGTCTAAACTCCTTAATCTTGAACCTGGAACCATAAGAGCCGCTTTTGGATTGCCAGGGTTTTCTTCACGTCCCCCCTTGCACGCTGAACAGATGGTACGAGGATGCTGGTGCAACACCTGGAGCTAAAAAATCGCGGATGGAATTACTGCTACTCTGGCGGCTGCTGCAGCTGCTGTTGCTGCGGACGACGCTGGGGGCCCCAAGGGCTCCCTGGAACCCCTCAAATGCCAGCGGACGGCCAATCACTTCCCATATTTGAGTTAATTGTTGAATCAATCCTTGAAATAATATAAAGCCTCAGGTTTAGAGTATACAACTCAAGTCTCAGGGTCTAGGGTTCTTCGTGGAGGGCTTGAAGGCGCATCGCTGGTAAATGCGCGGTGCCTACAGGGTAACAGCTCAGTGGTAGAGGCGGAGAGAACACATGATCTCTTGAATGAAATCAGTCAAGTTTGCTTGCGAATTTGTTGGAACCGATTATTCAGGCGAGCCCATGTCCTCCATGCAAGCGATTTGGAATGCGCAGCTGGGCTTTAGTTCTCCGCCATCTTGCAGTTTTGGGGCATATCGACTTTGCCTGTTCTGGATTTAATGAGGCTATTCATGATTCAGGGTTAACACATGAGATAGTTAGTATCATGGCTTGGGCGTAGGCTCGGATTCATGATCTGTGCGTACGTCTTGGTCTATGGATCGCGGGTTTCGGTTCCTGCGTGTAGCTAAGGTGGAGGGAATAGGATTTCCTAACCCTCGGTTTAAATTCAGCGTCCATGAGCGAGGCCTGTATTGGTTTATATCCGTAATATAAAGCTCAAGACCTTCACTGTCTGCGGAACGTGTGAGCAGCGGTCTTCCTGTCCTCCCCCTGTTTCTCCTGCTCCTTCTCCCTGTTTTCTGCTGCTCTGAGTCACTTTCCCACTAACGTGGGCCAAAAATCCTGGCTGCTTGCGACACCTTTCGCTGTGCTTCACCGTACGAAGACACGAAATCGGAGAAACCACTCACGGGCATTCTAGTTAAGCTACCTTCCCCCAAACTCGCACTGTCTCTGCACTCTTTCGCAAGAACTCTGTGCTCCCCAATATATATTTTAGGGGCCAAGTGAAAGGCAGAGAAGCGAAGCTGCAAATAAACCTCATGAGGGAAGCGGGAACTACACCGAGGGCTGGGGACTAGTGTCTGCACGCCTTGCCGTTTACAGTCAGTGTAGAGGCAGCTCCATTCAGTGCCTTTCTTACGTCTGACTACCACTTCCTTTTCCAAACCAAAAAAGGAACATGCTCTGCGGTTCGTGAGCTCATCATCTGGAATAAACCGCTTGCATGTGGTTCCATGCAATTTCGGAGCGCAAACAGCCCTCGCACCCTCCAGCGATTTGCTGTTCCCTATCGCTGTGCTTGCTACTGCTTCCGCTCTAGGTGCTGGTGCTTTTGCTGCTAGTGCGGTTGCTGCTGCCGCTGTGGCTTAGCGGCGGATCTCGAGACTTTGATATTTTGGTCTGAATGGTCGCACGTGGACTATGTTGGTGTAGGCTGAGTCATTTAAACTGGACGAAAGTAATCATACGGAGCAGATTAAATTGTTTTGGGCACTTGTTCCTCTGCTACCTCTGTCGGCAGTGCACAAAAAGTCTCCGTGCCCGACACCCAGCAACAGCCCAAATGAGCCTCTCTGAGCAACAGGCCATATACCCCCTGTACAATACAAGCACCAGAATACGGGTCTTGGGTCTGCAGGTTTTGTGGAGTAATGCGCGATTCCATACGCGTGGAGTGCACACACACTTAAGTGTAGCAGACACCGCAACGGCAGAAGCAATACGAACAATATCAGCAATATTAACACCGGCAGCAGAAACGGGAAAGGGGAAACAACCTACGTCATCGCTGGTGTATCCAACAAGGGAGCCATCGGACGCGAGAGCGTAAGGCCAGCCTGAAGCCACAGGAGACAGAAAATCCACCTCTAAGCACAAATTGGACCAACGCCAAACCCTAGGCCATACATCCTGGGAAGCCTTGGGCAAAGGCCAGCGTGTGCCGCCCAACTACTCAAAATCTCCCAAACCGCTACATGCCCACGTACTTGACCGTAAACCCAGAAATTTGAGCCATTTAGCCTACACACCCGCTGCGAACTGTGCCTTCCCTATTCGAAGGGTTTGCAAGGGTTTAGATCTGAAGAGAGAATAGACTCTCAACCACCCCGCGCAGTCGATGCACAAAAAGCAAAAGTCTAGACGGCTGCAATTTAGGGCCAAGATGCGAGACCGCTGACGGTAACGGATCTGAATGCACACAATTCGCAATCCGTAGAGCTTAGAACCCAAAGTCTAAGCATTAAACCATAGGGCGAGTGAGCGGCTTCTGATAGTTTCAAACTTGGCACCCCTGACAGCCCCTAAAACGAAGCTCTTTAGACTGTTCACAGCCGGCGTTTAACCCTTGACAAGCGTAGCATCATGCTGAAAGACCTAAGCCCTGATACCCAATGACTGACGAAAGATTTCCTAAGGCGTGGCTCTGGTGGTTTGATGTTCCTGTCATTGGTGGCATCGTCAGCGCAGAGGTGAGAATGCTGCAGCACCTGCCGCTGCTGCTGCAGCAGCAACGAACAGAAGCGAAAAAAAGCCTCAGCTAGCCGAAATGCCAGGGGACTTCTCTCAAGAAGAAAGAAAGCGTAGCAGGTGTCCCTTTCTGGAAAGCCGTCACCTTGGTGCTGATGCATGCCTTCGCCATTTTGGTTCTGCTGCTGGTCGTCTGCCTCATCCTGCTGCTTCTGTTCCAAGCTACTGCCGCTGCGGCCAAGAACACAGTTCCCCCTTAAGGCATTCAGCGGCTCGTCCTCAGCAGCAGCAGAGCCGTTGGATCCGGCCGGCCCTGTTCGCTTCGTCGCCCTTGCTGCTGCCGCTGTTGCAGTTGCTGAAACCACGGCGGAGTCCGCTGAGGCAGCAGCAGCAACCGCCGCCGTTTCTTGGTTCCTGTTACTAGTCCCTCCTGAGACGCTCCTGATTATTCGTTGAATGAGGCTTTTGTTCCCGCCTTTCATGTTGGCGTTATAATTTTGATTCGTTAAATCAGCTTTTTGTAAACAGCGTAAAAAAAGAGCAGGCAGAGCTTGCAGTGGAGAATTTGCCTTTGATGTTGCCGCTGATCCTGCTGCTACTGGTGATTTGGATGTGTCGCAACTATCACGAAGCTGTGAGCAACCCCCATCAGCCGACGCAGAAGGACCAGCTTGCCTCCTCAGAAGACGGGAGCCGGAGCCCGAGCAGGATGCAGCTGCGGACGGCTGCTGTTGCTGTTGCTGCTGCTGCTGGTCTGTGCCTTTGTAGTTCATGCAAGTGCCTGCGCAGCAGGCAAAAGCTACTGCTGCTGCGTCTGGTGCAGGCGTTGCCGTTGCAGCTGTTGTACAACTGCTCCCCAAGCCTAGGGCTCGGGCCCTGGAGGCGTAGTAGTCGAAGAAGGAGAGACGGAGGTCGAAAACGGAAATTGATTTGTCATCAGAAACAAGTAAAAAGAAGTATGACAAAAAACAAGCGTGGTGCATGCGGCGTGGCGCCATCTGCTGGTGCACCAAATACTCATCCATGTAACTCCGGCGAGCAGCGCACCAACTGAAGCAGCAGCAACAGAAGCAGCAAGTCAGAAGAATAGCAAACACAACTGCTTTTACCACGCTCGAAATCCGTACGTTGCTGCGTCCGCCAAGCGAGTGAATTAGTGGCAATCTAGGATCTAGGCAGCCACAGTCGGCCGCTAACGGTTTTTGATTACCCCTGGCTCTCCTCGACAAGCCTCGAAGCTCCTCGAGCGTCCACCACAGATAGCCAACGAGGTTCCCCAGCAGCTTCACTGCTGCAGCAACTGCATCAGCCGCAGCAAGAGCAACAGCAGCAGCAACTCATCCACACAGTCAACTCATCTAGGCCAGCCGCGCCGTCTGAATCCGAATTCGTTCGAGGCAAGCATCAGATGCCTGCACACTTTGCAGCCTGCGGGCAGCCCTGCACCCACTTTGTCTAAACAAACGAAAGACGAGCATACTGCGCCAGAAAGATGAGACATACAGCAACAGCAGCACGCGGGGACCCGGCTGCGGTGTACGTACAGCACAAAGTCGCCATTAAAGTCCAGGGCAATTAAATTGGAGGCCTCAACACTCCGCCATAATTTACAGAAGTAAGTGGTCTCGTAGCGCTCGTACATGTCTCCCTCCCCTGTAAATAAACCCTAAATCGTAAAGCCTTGACTTAAAGTTTTGCAGCATTTACTCAAATCTATGTAGCCTGAGGTATATGGGTTGCGTAATGCCCCGAAGGGTGCCAAGGGGTCTTACTCATGTCCATTATGCAGGCGGCGCCAGTGCCAAGTAGGCATGTGCTGTGACTTCTGGGTATTTTCTGCTGTTGCTGCTGCTGCTGAGGATCCAGTGAACAGACACCTGCAGCGAGAGCCTGCGCCCAGGCTTTCTGTTGCGTCTTTTTGTGGTCTGTGAGGGCCGCACTTGTTGCTGAAGAGGCCACCCACTCTGGCTGGTACAACTTATGCAATATGATGCTCGCGAGGGCCCTGCTGCAGTGTCTATATAGCAACAGCAGTTGGCCCGATTCCCGACAACGGCGCAGCATGCGCATACTGATTGTCACAGAGTTGAAGGCACTCCGACATGCAAACAGCGATAGCTGCTCACTGCCCATACATCGTAACGACGGCAACTTCCACTGCACCAGCTGCGCACAGCAAACACAGCAACGAACATGCATAGGCTGCAAGCTGTAAGCTACGACATTGGGCCGGCTGCCACTGGTCCCTCTAGAAGTCCCTGTGACGCGCTGCATTGGCTGCGACCAATTAGCTGCCGCGAAGTCAGCAGTACCGAGCTGGCTACATAGGCCTGCGCTTTGACCTAGCTGCCATTAGTCATCCGTCGCCTTTAAGGCTTACATCAGACGCTCCAACGACAGCGGTGAGATATGATGTGTCTGTCCAGCATATGGCCACGCCGTCGTCGCTGTAGGCCTGGGGGAGGAGAACCTCACCACTCATTGGTTCTTCCTTCTGCCGCGACTCCAGCTCTTGGTGCTGTTCATCCTGCTGCTGCTGCTGCTGATCCGGCTGCATTGTGGGCCAGTAGAAGAGGGAAAGACGCCCTAGTAAGGTCCCAGCTGCAACCCCAACTCTTTTGTCAACATTTAGGCAGACGAAAGGGTCACCCAGCAAGCAAGGCAGCAAAAGCTGCTGCCGCGAGCCCCGCCTCATACTGCCATTACGATTTTTCATGCTCCTGTTTCTAGACCCAGAAAATATCATATTGACAACGCGCGAAAGCCCTATGCCCTCTTTTCTGGGCGCTTTAGCATCTGCAGCTAGCATTGACACTGAGTCCATCTTGCTGCAGTGCCTTGCTACTGTATGTACTGCCGTGTTTGGTGAAAGAGGGGACTGCGAGTAAGGGGTGTTCATGCTGCTGCCCTTATGGCAGGAAGTGGAGCTAACGCCGTGTACGCTACTGTTGTTGTCGACGTTGCTTCTTCTGCTGCTGGCGTCTGCGTCAGTTGGTGCAACGGGAAAAGCCGCAGCGGCGTCGTCACCGGTAGGCTGCCGAGGAGCTGTAGGTGCCGAACGTGGCAACAGGATTTCGTCATCAAGATCTAGATTACTGGAGTAGATGAGCTGCGTAGGCAGTGAGTTTGGGGCTTCCGCCGCAGCAGGACAGGGCAGCACCCCTCCATGGCCTGATACGAGCATCCCTTCGTTCTCTGGCTGCTGCGGCTGCGGCTGCAGCTGCTGCAGCGGCGGCTTTGGCGGTGGAAGGCTCTGCTGCCGCTGATCGTGGTGGAAGTCCTACTTTTTGCTCCACATTATACACGGCTCTGTGCTGCAGCCCGCAGCCACCGACGGTCGCATGCATAAAGCCAGAGCAGCATGGGAGGAATCCCGCCGAAACGAACCATACGCAAGAGATGTACAACGCGTTTGAGAAGAGCTCTCTTCTGTATATTTCACAGACACGCGCGGAGGAACGTGCGGTTTCGACATGTGAATCATGCACGCTTCTGGTTTAAATATTCCGCCAGAATCGTAAACCGCGTGTTTTCCACATCTTTTCTCTGCATGTATTCCCCGTACTGCGGACCAGTCGTCCGCGCCTTCAGAGGTTGGCAGCCCACATCCGACATTAATTTTGCATCCACTTTCATTGATTTGAATAACAAGCACTACAAAAGATTCCAAACATGTCTTCGGCACCGTAAAATTATCCTGCTGAGGGTAAAGTAGCTCAAGACCTGCAGTAGCGTGTCAAGCGATGCAGCGGTCCCTGGGGCTTAGGTGTCCCTATTTGCACATTTCTAGCGATTTTGGCCGCATATGCAAGTTTCTAGCAATTTCTTTGCATTGGTTTAGGTAAAAAAAGAGTTTTGTGTCTAACGTTATCCCTTTTCACGGCACTTTCGCACCATGAACTGCGCTCCTCATTTCACAATGCTACATGCTGTGGCCGCTAGCACGAACGACGGAATCTCGACACTACTCCTCAAGGCCACTCTTACCGACACATGAATCAGGCAGACGTTTCCGGGGTGTGTGCAGCTTATTTTCTGCGCCGGGCTTTCCCTTGGGGAATGCGCAACAAGGCCCCTCTGGCCATATTTGCCCAATTTAATCTCATCCATGCATGTACTTCATGTAATCTACATAGCATGTATAGATGTTACATATTCTATATGCTATGTGCACTACTACATGTTGCTGCATACATTCATATAATATTAATTATTACACTTTTGCTCTGAAACGTGTTTTAGGCATTGCAGTATGAAATGCACCCGCATGCAAATATATTAAAAACGCACGTTCAAATGCATGAATATTGTCCTTGATTACCAAGGCCTTTTCATAGAGCTGTGACGGCAAAAGAGCCGTAAACATGCTTTGGCCTAGCCTGTATTTCGGAAAACTACTGGGTTCACGTCAATACTGCCTGAATACCAGGAACGCACCCTTTTCCATGAGCTCACAGTTCAAAATGCAGCTTAAAAATCTCTTAAAACCATGTTTAGCGTTCGCCAGAAGATTTCGAGATTTTGAGCTCTGTTCTAAAGTGCTATTCCATGCCCTACGGGAACACGTAATGCTATTAGCTATTTTCAGTCAGTCACAACTAAGGCAAAGCGAAAGCATCTCCATCCCTGAGTTGTAGCGAAATAATGAAGTTCACTTAACTCCTAAGAGGCGTGCAAGGCAAATACTTATATGAGGCATGCCATACTGAGAGGGCAAGTTCCCAGTCTTTCTTTCTTTCCTCACAGAGGGGCAGGCTGGCAAATCAAATTGCGTAGCTTTAGGAGGCTGTGAGAACAAGCATGTAAATCTGACTAAATGACTTGGCAGGCTGTTCGCTGCCATCTGCATTCTCGCCAGGTGCAAGTCCCTACGAACGAGCGCCCTGTTTTGTTGCACAAAAGTCCGTTGGTAGGTATCTCCAGAGGGAGAAGGTGCAGCCAGTAGAAAGAAACACACGCACTACTTGACGGACTAAGCCCATATGAGCGATTTTTGTCTTGCATTCTTGCACAGTGTTGCACCAACTGTAGACTGCATAGAGAATTTCAGTTTTGCTAAGCCTATGTGATCCCCGGAAAATGCCTCTGATCGCCAAGGCTAAGTTGAAACAACCAAATAAGGAGACCACCAGCAAGAGTCAACATGAAACGTTGGGCAATTAAGCCCATAAGCCGTGTTTATGTAGATATGTGTGCTTTAGCATTAACTTCTTGCACCGGGAAGTACAAAAGCTAACGCATGAATAAACTGATTCGAGCTGATGGATTTTAGCCGCTTTGTAATGGCCAAGTGATGACGAGGGATAGAGGCCCGTACAGGCTGTGTTCCTGTGCGCGTTAGTCGTTTTTGATGCTTTTTGCCCTGCTGATACATGCAGTTTGGTGGGTGCTCGTCACCTCGTGGTTAGACTAACTGCTGAGCCCTCCAAGCTGTAACATATCATACATTTTCATGAGATGCACACCACGTACTTATGGCAGTCAATGCGCCACAGGAAGAAAGCGCACTAGGCTGCCTGAATATTTGGAGTCGATTGTTCTGTGGAGGCAATGGACGTTCATATTTGCGTGCAAGTGTTGTACGAGGTCACCTCCGAAGGTGAGCGTTTCGCTCAAATTTTTGCCACACTTGCTGCAAATTGCTCAGTTCATCATCATTTTAACTGAATAAAAACACAATAGTGAATAAGTTCAGCGCCATTTGATGCCATTTAAATTTCTTTTCCACCGGTGAATCTGTGTATCAAGACAAGCAGCATTTGAGGAGGTCCAGCTGTGGGGCGCAGTATAGTATCGCAGCAACAGTTTGATATTTGGTCTTTAAAATTTTCAGAAAGATAACTGAAACCTAACTAAAATTCTGGCTGTGCTGGTGTGGAATCCTTCAACCTCGTGAGGTCACCACAGTCCTAACCGCCCTTGCCATACTGTAGAGAACATACGGGGGTGTGTTTCCGCCAGCAATCCGGCAAGATATATATGTCAATTAAACAATGCATA
Source organism: Eimeria tenella (assembly GCF_000499545.2). Taxonomy (NCBI): domain Eukaryota; phylum Apicomplexa; class Conoidasida; order Eucoccidiorida; family Eimeriidae; genus Eimeria; species Eimeria tenella. The sequence goes on from NW_013541457.1 coordinate 1,068,447, forward strand.
TTAGGGTGTCAGGAATGTGCAAATATCTCAAGATCTGCAAATTTCTGGGGAGACCGTCGCCGACTGCCAAAATGACCGCCGGTCTTGGCAAGAAGCATGCAAGGTAAAACCCAGCCCCCCACTATGTGTGTATACTTCTGCGCAATATAGATACAGCATTACTACAGGTGTGAACTTTTTCCATACATTTATGTGCCTTAAATAGAATTGCCACGCCTTAAAAGGACGAACTCTCTCCCATTCCCATCTGTTGAGGCAGAGGCCACAATGGTTCGTACTTCAAAGTTTTAGATGATTAATTCCTCATTTTTTCCACCTTAATTATTTCTATATATGTTTGTTTGATGATGGATGAGGGAGGCAGGCGGTGGGGTTCCCCTGGGCTGCTGCAACCAACGATTGCACCCGTTGCTGGCAAGCGCAGCTCATCTCTGCTACAGGAAGCCGGGTATCGTCTCGAAGGGGCCCAATACACATTTTCAAGTGACAGCAGAGATAGTAAAGACATAACAGACAGCTATGCCCAGGTAGACTGGACCCCGTGGGACTGCTGCCGCTGTGCAGCAGAAACAAGGGACGCAATGCTCGAAAAGGTAGCAAACGCATTTGGCCGTTACGCCCTCATAGTGTATAAGCACCCGAAAAAGGTGAGAGAGGGGACCAGTCTATACACGGGGCCTGACTAGTCTTCGAATGAATTGCCCCAAACAGCGGTGTCACAGTACCGTGATTAGCGATCGCTTACTGTACATTGCCGTGTGCTGCGCGAGTTCAGTTTATCATTTTCAGTGCCCTGTTGTGTCTCGGACTGTCCGTCGGCCTCGTTTTCAAGCAAAGCACAACTGACGGCGTTGTGCAGTACACTATTCCCCAGAGCCAGGCACAAAAGGCAAGTGGCCGGCTTATGCTGGCGCGATACGGCAGCAAAGTCTGACCCTTTTTCGAAAACACTGTAATATCCAGCTGGCCGATCACAGGCGCATTCAGTGCTATACGGTCTGCGAATTTACAGGACGCTGATGAATTCAGAATGCTATTTCAAGGCAACGTGACACGCAGCGAAGTAATTCTCATTGCATCAAACGACGGACAAAGCAATCTCTTGGAAGCTTCTTTCTTGAATGCAGTTTGGGATATGCATATGAGAATTCTGGACTTGAAAGTTACCAACGAAGGCGACAGAGATGGGCTTGCAGAGGCCGCAGTCGCTGTGGCTGAAATTGGTGACACCCTTGAACTTCCGAAAAGACGGCTGCAGGAATCACAGGAATCAAGTTTGTATACCGCAGACCTGCAAACTGGTATGGCATTGCAAGTCGAGGGGATGATAGAAGAAGAGAATGGCGCTCCTCAGATGCAGCCCCGAAGTCTCGCATGGGGTGACCCAGCAGCGGCAGTGCAACAGCATTTCGTACAGGAGCAGCTTAGGCAGCAACAGAATCAGCAGCAATTACTTTTGCCGCCACAGTGGCCTATGGCAGGAGGTGGCCGCCGGCGGCGTGAAGCATATGCTGCTGCAGCAGCTGCTGCACAGGCGCAGGAGCAACATGTGTTGGGGCTCCCACAAGAGACGGAAACCGTCTGTGATCCTGAGAAGGAGCTTCCCAGAGTTCGCATAACAGGTTTGGGATGCCGGCAGCCTTTAGGTCCCGGCGAATACGGCTTCCAAAATCTCTGTCACAAAGATTCAACTGGGGCCTGCGAGGCGCCGGACGGTGTAATCTTTGTCTACACTCACAGGCGGTGAGCCCACTTCAGCAAATCTTCTTCAGTCGAAACTTTCCCCATTTCTGTATGCACCAATTTTCTTTTCACATAAATTATCAAGTTTAGGTCAAGAAGTGCAAGGCGAAAAATATTCGTTTTCAGGGAATTTGGAAGCATGTTGGAGTACCCGTTACACACTTCATTTTTGTTGGCTCGCGCCTTCCCAACAGATATGTTGCTCTCCCGTAGCGGCCTCCGTTTGAGTCCTTCGGGCCGCTACGCTACTGCAACTGCGGCATTGTCCATAAGGCAAGGAAAAAACGCTAGCCTATGGTACTACTGGTTCTCACCTGATGCTGAGATGCAGCCAGCGAAGAAGCGTGGTTGCATATAATAACATTACATAGTTCCTTGCCACCACGAAAGAGCCTGTAGCACGCATAGTTCATAGGGAGAAAGACAAGCTGAAGACTAACACCCTCTGCGTGATAAACTAAAGCAGACAAAAGTGTGCCTTTAGGCTGCTGCTGTGCCTGCAGGTATCAGATCTCAGACGATGCGAAGCTACGCCCTTACGCACTGCGATGGGAGCGGAAGTTGCAGGAGTTGCTGCAGCAGGAGAGACTCCCGGGTGCCCACATGGGACTCAAAACCGAGAGAAGCCTCTGTAAGACAAATAAGCTACCATTTGAATAGCATTTTAGGTACAAAGAAGGAATGCGTCTAGGACTCACAATCATTTAGGGGATCCTGATTGGTGACAGGACGAAGACAGCATGACCGGTGAATTGTTGTTTGGTGCGCTTCAGCGGATGAGTTGGCAGCGAGCTCTTCAGCTGGCCCTGGGGGCGAGGCCGTTCTTGTGGCTGGTGCGGGGTCTCTAATTGGAATGTATGTGTGGGTGGTAAATTTCTCTAGGTCTCATTTACGGTCTAAAGCAACGGTGGCTCTTACGGGGGCCGGCGCTGCACTCCTCGGGTACCTCGGGGGTGCTGGTATGTGCTTCTTGTGTGGAGTAATCAGCACCGGGACAGCTGCTGCTGCACCGTTGCTGGTTGTGGGCATTGGGGTTGACGATACGCTGGTCCTTCTGCAGTCATATAGCCTGACAGTACACAAAAGATCGGCAGCGGATAGGCTACAGCTGACACTGCGGGACAGCGGCGTGGGTATAACTATAACGACACTGACGAATCTTTTGACATTCGGCATTGGCGCTTTCAGCCCTTATCTCGCAATTCAGAGCTTCTGTCTTCTGTGTCTCGCTGGCCTCTTCCTGGGCTACGTAATGTGTCTTACTTTTTTCTTGGGCTTCCTTGCTTTAGATGCTCGGGCAGAAGCAGCAGGTAGAGTGATGACAATTTTCAGGTGCTTCCCCATGGAGATCATGCGAGACTCCGCGCCGACCAAAACAGCAGACCCAGCAGCAGCGCAGTGGCAGCAACACCAGGAAGGCCATCGGAAACAAGGGAAGCCAGTGCGCACTATTAAGGTACTGCCCACTTTGCAGTATGTGGACAAGACGAGGCTCCCAGGCGCGGATGCCTCCGCATTTTCAGCATGCGCTAGCGACATCTTTCAGTGCATCACGATGCAGGTTGAGGCTGCACTCCAGAGACAGCAGCAGCAGCGATTGATCGAGGCGGAAACTCGCCGCATGAGAAAGCAGCAGACTTCAAAGAAGAAGCGGAGGAAAGATGCAACACGAAAACGCAAAAAGACCGTAAATGCCTCTATAACTAGCACAGCCTCAGAATTTGAAGGGAAAGACAGAGGCAAAGGGTGTAGCGAATCTGATAGCTTCAAGCCTAAAAGGCCCCTTAGGACAAGAACCAGGAAACAACCACCCAGGAAAAGCGCCATGCAAGGAAAAAAAATTGCAACGGCTTCTCAATCAAAGAATGGCAGCAGCAGCAGCAGCAGAAAGGAAAAAAATGGAAACATTAGGAGCAGCCGCAGCTCCAGCAAGAGAATGCAGAAGCAGCAGAGACAGAAAAAGGCAAAAGCCCTTAGACCGGCACTTAAGGGCCGCCGGCAAAAAGCGCAGCAAGAACAGTCTTCCAAGGAAGGCGCAAACCAGGAGCACTACGTTGGATCTAAGGAGATGTCTCCAGTAAATAGCAAGACAACTGGTGAGCCTTCAGAAAAGAACTTAAATACCAAGGGGTCGAAAACTACTGGGGTATCTGTGCGCCTGATTAGACCACGCAGAACAACAGTGCATTTCTACAGAAAGACATCAACCGTGCCTCTGACAGCCAGTGGAGTGCAGAAATTGCAGCAGCAGCGGCAGCTGCAGCAGAGCCGCCAGGTGGACGACGACTGGAAGGACCAGATGGTGGTGAACTTGTGCATGGGTTCTGGATCCGCGGTGGTTGCTGCTGCTGCGGAGGCCGCCGAGGCCGCTTTTAATACAACAGGGCGAAGCTGGTCAGGCGAGCGCATTGCCCGCCTGCAGTTACTGCAACGACTTGGTAGCGACGGTATCGCCGAGCCCCAGGGAAACGTAGGCAGGGGTTTACGGAAGGTGCTCGTCCGTTTTGGAGCTCGCCTCCTCATGAATCCCTTTTTTAAGCTCATGCTCCTTGTCATTTTTGCTGTTGTGCTCGTGAGTGCTATAATTGGCTGCTTCAAAATTACTGCTGGACTCGATCCTCGGAGCCTTACCAAAGACGGCACAATGCTGAAAGTAAGACTCAGCCTCCCTAATGCGTGCAGACCTGATGGGGCACTGTAAAAACTTCTGGTTCTGCCTCATACAAGGCATGGGCCCTACGTGTGGTTCCAATACGATGTAATTTTAGATTGAGGACATAGAATGGAAGATGGGGGAATTCAGTGTCTTATGTAGGCTAAAGACAATGCCTTGTCTGGAAGTTCCTACGGAACTCTCAAGCGGCTTTGCAAGGGATTCTCTCTGGCCATGCTGAGCATGCGTAGAAGGCCCGTGTAAAGAACCTCTTTTGAACTTCAAAGGGACCTCTGGTTGGGACGCCTTGCGTTCTCGTTGGGCAGAAGCCGTCTTATCGTACTCTGGCATTGCAGCCTATATTAGCCTGATGAGGCGGGGACTGTGTGTCGTTTCTTCCCACAGAAATTCTTTGATATGCAAGAAAAGTACTTTGGGACATACGGGGACCCCGTGATGGTCTTTTTTAGTCATCCTGAAAACGTGTGCTCTGCAGCCTTCAGAGTGAGGCGACACAGGCTCCGTCACCGTAGCTACCACGGCAGGAAAAAAAGGCCATAAACTAGGAATTGCTGCCTGCAGCTGTATTTATGTGCTGCTGTTGCCTTGTTGACACTCTAGGTGGAATATCAGAAGCTCCACGAGCGTCTCAAACAGCGGAGCTACACAATGGAAATGCAAGACGGCCTCTTCTTGTTTCTGCAATCGCCCCTTGCCCGTAACGTGCCAGAACAGAGCGCGACGACTTGCATGCAAATGTAACATAACCTTTTAATCTCGTGGACACATTGAAGGCCGCTTACTGTAAAGTATGAGCCTGGAATGGTAGTGGCACGCGCATCACTCGTCTGTTCTACCAACAAGTAAAGCGTTGGCTAGCCTTCCCAAGTTCTTGCAGTGTTGCATCTTTGTGCAACACTGCAAGCACGTTCTCTTTTCACAGGTTACAGCTTGGTACTGGCATGCATTCCTCTGCGGTGTCTTCTCTTAGCGAAGAATCGCAGTGTGCTGCATACTCCCCTGGAGCGAAACGTAGTGTGAAATGTACGTGAAATATTCACTGCCCAGTCCGCAAAGGCGACAGATGTGTGCTACTACAATGCGGTGGATTCAGGCTGTATGCATGGCTGCAGACGCCATTTGGTTCTAGCTTCACCACATTCTTTTCGTGGAGTAACGGTTTCAGACTGCGCGCTTGGACGTTGGTACTGGTGCCCAAGTACTTTTCTAGCACCCAAGAGAACAGCAACTTCATGCACCAACTTAGGTGAGAGAACCGATTTTGGTGTAGAAGGAAGCGTTCCTCCGTAGCTAGGCATCCGCACATGCGTTGGTGCCCTTACATATAAACATGGATGCATGGGCGCGTGAACCCTTAAAAAATACAAATGATGGCTCAGTGCAACAATTATATACTCTTAGTGGTTTCATTGAACCTGAGACTTACAGCCCTCCTTAACTACAAAACTTCAACACTGGCTAGTAGTTCCCTTGAGGCTTTAGCTTTACACACTAATTTTCCCAGAGTGAACGTTTGCTTTTTCTCATGAAGTTTATTTTACAGGGATGATTTAGCACAGTTTCCGATGTTGAGGGGAGCCGCGTATAACCGCAATTTCGTTTATTTCGAAAGCGACGATGCGATCTTGCCGCAAACAGTCAGCAGTTTGGCCACTGCGGGATGCGCCGTGATTGTTGTGAGTTTCATTAGCTTCATGAACATTAAGCGCCCCCGATCTACCAGCCTGTAAATACACACACGTGTAATTATTGAGGCACAGGATGTTGATCTGGGCAGCAAGCCTAACAACAGCACCATGAAGTCCCAGAACTCAGTGTACTCCATCACAGCATCTGTGACACTTCAAAGCGGCTCTTGTATTGTTCCGTTTGATAGGTTTCATTGTTTTTACTGCCGTCACTTCGAGGTGCTTTGCTTGTTGTCTTCGTGCTGCTTATTATCGACGTAGTGATATTGGGGTTCATGGCTCTATGGGGCCTGCCACTCAACTTGCTGACCATGGTGAACCTTACAATTTCAATAGGTACGTGAAAGAAACTCGCGAGACAAGTGAGTAGCTCCAGTCGGGGCTCCATGTGAACCTCTTGCATGGGCACGTATCTCAACTGAGCTGCTGCATTGTCTGCAGGCTTTTCCGTGGATTACGCAACACACACCACTCATGCATTCTGCCACTGCATGGGACAAAAAAGAGGTCTGCGCGCCTTTGAGGCCGTTTTGCTTGTCGGGGGTCCTTTACTACACGGCGCTCTCTCTACGCAGCTGGCTGTGGTGCCATTGGCGTTCGTAGACAGCCCTGTGCTTTCTGTTTTTTTCAAAATGACAACGCTGGTAATAATTGTGGGAGTGACCCACGGGTTGATGTTGCTCCCTGTGCTCCTTTCCCTCATTGGCCCTCTCCAGCAATCGCAGCAGAAGGTGGTGCAACAATTGCTAGCACTGCAGAAGCAGTACCAGCAGATCGAAGAGCAGATTGTCGCCTGCGGAGGTAGCAGAGCCAACCCAAGGTTACGGAAACAGCGCAGGGCTATTCGACGCCTCATAGAACAGCAGGAACAACCTGCCGAGACAGCTAGGGATGCCTGTTTCGAATTCCTTAAGGGTCTCTGTCCTAACCACCCTAAGAACATATTTCTAAAGAGTAGATATGTTCGCCGCTGGGTTATGTCGAAGTGATGCTCTACAAATCCCGTAAGCATCAAAACGACAAAGCTGCCGAAACTCTGTCTAAACTCTTGCAGTGAAAATTTCCAAAAGAAGCGGCTTCTAAAGCTTCAGAGTTGAACCTTTAGGACTCAGTGATGAAATGGTTCGCACAAAGGTTGTTTTGTTTTTATCTGGGATCATCTTAATCAGCTTAGGCAGAAAGAACACGTGTGCAAATTGCGCAGCGACCAGCAAAATATCGTTCTTCGGGATTGAGCATTCTTTTTCTAGGCGTCAACTTTGAAGGCTTCAAAGGCATAGTCCCTCCTGGGAGGCTGCATATGACTGGTGGAGGCTTCACAGCTCCATTTGCCTCTTTGTCATCTGTGTTTACTGCATGCAGACCACGATAACCGCTCAACTAGTTGTTCAGTTTGAGCTATACTTTCAATCAGTCAGCCTAACTCTATGCTTAGCCATACCCAAGAGCAAGAGGTTTAAGTTTTGCTAGCTAGTGTTTCGGCCTTAGTAACGAACTGACTAGTCTCAGACATAAAAGTAGGTGCACATGTACAGACCACTGTACCGTTCATTTCGGGGCGTTTTTCCTAACCTCGTGGTCCCGAAATGGAATGTACGGAGTCGTCTGTCTTGATTTGAGCTATGCTCGTTTTTGCTGCTTCAGCAGCAGACTCTAGGGTTTCTGCAGTAAGTCTCTTCACTGACCGCGGCAGCCCTGAAACTGGTGGCGCAGCAGATGCAGCCACTGCAGCAGCTGCCAGGATGTCATGCTGCTGCTGCAGTAACTTGTGATTTTGCTGTTGCTGCAGTGCCTTGGCTAAGAGCTCAAAAGGTCTCTTTCCTCCATAGATCTTGGAAACAGCAGCGACACCCGCGTCAACCAGGAGCTGACAGATTTCCGCATAGCCCAGAAGTGCTGCTTCGTGCAGAGCAGTTTCGGCGGCCTTGCGCTCATAGCAATCGTAAACAAAAGCATGCCTTTCAGGGCAAAGCTTTTCAGGAGTGGAATGGCACAGGCTGTTTTGGAGGAGCTTTCAGATACAGTAAGAAAAAGCAGCTGCTTCCCTTATTTGGGCCTGCGAAGCTGGGGCTCACAGTTTGAAGAACACGGCGGACGACTTTCATGTAGTTGTGCAGAACAGCTTGTTGCAGCACTTTGCTGGCAACAGCCGAGAAAAAATCCTTCAACTGTACTGGAGAGGCGGTATGAACGCTGAGCAGGTCGTGCCACTTTTTGCTTTTGCTGACCTTTTGGCTGCGCCAGGTGCGGCTGAAACCCAGAGAGGCAAATAGAGGACAATACCTGCAAACATGGTCTTTGCAGAGAAACAAATGAGTTCGAATGCACGTCTCACGCATCGCCCGCAGGCATAGCCTTGTCGCCCCCAGGCAAAGCCTTTTATTTAATTGATTGTCTAGCTGATTACCTATTAAGCTACGCTCACGCCGTCTGACAGCCAGCGGTTTTGTCTGCTTAAAAATTTTGCTCGTAACCTCCGCTTGCCAAGTGTATCATCTTGGAGTTTTATTGCAGGTAAGAGTGATCGTGGATGAGGTAGGACAAGCACAGGATGTGGTGCTGTTTTGACTTGCCAGCTGCTGAGTTATACAGCTTAACACTACCCACCTCCAAAGCGCCTATCCCCAGAGTCTCATCTGCATCGGCCAGTAACTTTTCGAAACAGCATGCCGCTGCAGCAATGTCTGGGGGAAACTCTACAGCCGCGAAGTTAACGATAGCGGCACATGTGTTGTGTCGTCTTGTCCTCAGATCCCTGGAACAATTGCGAAAGGAGTTTTCGAAAGTTAGTATTAACATTCTAGGAGTGGCAATTATTTCGCATTCCCCTTGGAAATAAGTGGACGGAAATCTTGTGAACGCACCTGCCGCCACAAATGTCAGGTTATGCGTGAACTTAAAGGTAAGTAATGCGTACAGCACAGGCTGCCAGCTTACGAGGATTCTGCTCCATCTGCAGCATTAGCAGTTGTCGCAGAACATGCTGCAAGAGCCACTGCTAAAGCTGCAGGTGTCCACCGACAGCCTTTGGCGCCTGCAGGCTCTGTCAGTAAAACCGCCGCAGGTGATCGTACTTTGCCAGACTGATGCGTAGCCGCTGCAGACCAAACATCAACTTCTATTCAGCGTGAACAAAAGTTGCATCCTAGCGTGCATCCGTGAATCAGAAAACCCAGAAGATAAGCTTTGACAGAAAGGGAGACTTGCAAGAGGTCGATAGTTTTCCTGAGGAGCCATTATATTCCAACACGTTTGCGTCCACAAAAGTGGTTTACCACCTTTCAAGACGACTTCTTATATGCGGACATAAATTACTTTTGCGCTACACGCTTTAAATCACTCCAAGTCGGAATTCCGTAGCACAATGCAAGCAAAAAGCGACAAACGGTCACGCACCTTCCAACATTTTGTTTACTTCCGTTGGAGGGGCACCGCAGCCACCTGAACACCAGGGAACAAGTGTGTTACTGCCAATACGCATTCTGAGAAACCACCGGCCGCATAAATCTGGGAAATAGTCTTGCACGGCCTTGGGTGATCAGAGAGAAAGGTAGCTTTATGCACAGTATGTAACCTGTGTACACTGCTGAGCTAGTCTCCAAACTATCTAGAAGCCTCGAAAAATTTTGTCCATATAGGGACTCTGACGGAAACAGCGAACTTTGTGCTAGTACTCTCCTGTAATAATGCACTGCAACGCAGCCGCGTCCCTCTTGCTGAAAATCTGACGTCTGCCGGTAGTGGAACCTCCGGTGGTGCCTCTCTGTGCCTTGCCGGTGCCGAACTGCTCAATATGAGATTTAAAGAGCTGTAGAAGCGCCACTACGAACTCTGGGCAGCCCTACGCCGGCATAGAGGGAGGCTCAAGCAGCAAATTGCAAATTACAGAATTATCATTTGCGTTCACACGTCTTACACTGTACTGGTTGCCATGTGTAGCCTAGCTAAGCGCATCTTATAACACTGGTAACTCCCACTTGAAGCACCGCGACATGCAAAGCCGTAACCTGGTCATCTGGGTCTTCCTCTTCTGCAGGCGTTTCAGCCAGGCCTGACAGCAGTCAGCCCAAGTCAAACTACCGCATTGCTTTACACTAATTAGGCCTAACCCAGTAGCTTAAGGACTTCCAGATTGTAGGCTCTAGGCTCTAGCCTAGTAACCCTGATTCACAACATCTCAAAATGCTTATGCGCAGTGAAAACATCCCTCAGAACAAAACACGTTTGGTTCCACACAAGCACATAACAGTTTGGCGCGTGATCCATTGATGATTCCGGCACGTTCACTTGGTAGAGCCATTTCACTTGGTAGAGCCACTGTTTGGGTCTCTTAGGAGAAACTCACAGATAGTGCGCAGCCTGGAGAACCGGACGGCCTTGAGGGGGTCAGCGCCAAAAGAGAGTAGCACCTTCACGCTTTCCAAATCCTGAGTATTTATGGGATAGTGGCATGGCTCGTTGAGTGGCCACTGGTGTATTCTTGTGATTCTTTATATATCACATCAGTTTGCATATGGCAGACGCGTTCATATGATGTTTACCGATAACACCTTTGGAGCTCAGTTATACAGTGACTTTGAGGATACGTTTCTCGTGCCTGTTTTGCTCATGCGATGATTAAGGGAGTCCGTTGCAGTGGCCAGCCTTCGTCTTGGAGATTGACATTCTTTCCTGTAGACCAGCGACAGATGTCCGCAACAAAAGCTGCTGAGCCCGAAACAGCTGCGAAGTGCAAAGGGCTCCAGCGCAGCGTTGCCGTCAGCGCATTGATGCTGTTCCCTATTTGTAACAAAAGAAGAGTAAGTGAACGGTGAGCCCTGCGCATCAATCCGCAGCCCTATTTGATTTTACTCAACTCAGAATGTTGAGCTGTTAGTTGCTGTAGCCTTTTTGCAACGGCAGCTTAAGGATGAGCAGAAACCAGCCATCGCACTGTTGCAAAATGGATTCACAGAGAAATTGCCATGCAACACAACCGCTGCTATTCAGCGCACATAATGGCGTTAAGGAGTATTGTCTACACATGCTGAGGATACTAATATAAACAAATGCACATGCGTGGACGGGAAATTACCCATAGCAGCTCAAATGGATAGGGAGCAGCCCAGAATCAGTCCCATAAGGAGGCATGAGATTTTCTGTCTTTGAGTGGTCTTCCCGTTGCGTTGCTTGCCGTTGTATGCCCAGTATGCCACATATGGTCCCGGTGGCTGCAGCTTTCAGCAGTACTGAGTCCCCATCAAATTTCCCAGTGACTGTTGTCGGGTCAGCCCCTATTTGCAGAAGGAGTCTCGCCAGGCGCCGCTTGCCTCGGAGGCAGCAGACGTGCTGAGTCAAGAGGCAAATTTTTCTCTCGCCTTTAGGCCCGCGTGTATGGTTTGGGTTGCACTTTTGTTTCCTATGATGTGAATAGCCCCTCATATTTCTACAGCGCGTGAGTAAATAAACCACATAATTTAAATTTGCTGCTGCTATTATTGTGCGCGTTGTGAAGTGCCTACCAAGGCCGTCCACCCATCCAGCCCTGGTCGCATAGCCTTCGTGTCTACTTGTTGTCTCAGCACAGCTGCACTCAGTGCTGCTCCTATTGATGGGGTATTGCCACCGCATTCGCTGAGCAGGTGCAGCAAGCTGCCCCCCGCAGCTGCAGCACCGGCTTCCTCATTACATAAATTCAGGAGGAGCAGCAGAACCCGCTCACGCCCTGCGGCAGCGGCGCACTGGACACACAGAACAGCTGGCAGGCCCGTCACGCAAGCGGAGTTGTCAACATTTGTATATCCCCACACATGAATACGTATGTAAATAGTTTATCTGATATTGAGGACCCAATTTGCGCACATGAATTTGCATTACACAGGGACCTTTGGGTCCGAGCAAGTAAGCTCCTGCTACACGCATGCACCACATTTCATGTTGAAGTTGAAAATGTCTGGGGCTTGGTCGCCGAAGTATCGCCTTTTGAGGGAAGCCCAGCAAGGTTCATTTATCGCGTGTCACTTCAACAGCAACATTGTTGCCAGCCACCACCCCTCTGCTTTGTACGAGAGTCCTGGGAAATACATTGCCTCTTCTGTCACTAAAAGGCACTACTCTTGCTCCTGCAGTTGTGTTTGGAATTATACAGCAGTGAGAAGTGCCGCCCGAACGCTGGAGAGCACTCAAATGCACTTGTCACATTTTGCTGTTGTTACCAAGGGATTGCAGGTGTGTTTACAGCACTGCCCGCAGCATCTCACATGAAAAGCCGTCCAGCCGTCAATTTCTGCATACATAGTTGCAGCAGCTCCGTGATGTACGAGTTCTTGGATGATACCCATTGAGGAGACGCTCGCCGCGAGCCTGTTGCAAAGCAAGATTAGCCTACATCCAATTCGACTCTTGAAAGTTGAGCAGTTGTGACTAACTGGAAGTGATACGGCCAGCATGAGAGCTGGTTAGCTTGCTAGCTAGCAAGCTGACGCTCCTGCATTCTGCCCAAACCTTGTGGATTTACAGCGGCAGTTCCATTGGAAACGAGCACCTTGCCTTAACGTTGTTCTGAAATCAGGGTCTTCTGTCGCGATGTAAAAGGTCGGGACAACGCCCACGTTGCGCAGCAGTCGAGACACAGTGCTGCTGTCCTTATGATGGATCGCCAACATGAGATGAGCCCCCTCAGCCGGTAGAGGGGTCACAGGCTCTAGCATCTGTACAGCTGTTGCAGCGCTTCTCTGTGTAGCAGCGGCGAAGATGGCAGTAGCTGCTGCTGCTGCACCAGATGCTGCTGCTCCCGCTGCCTCATCTGGCTGAAGGCTACTGCTACCACCGGTGGACGACTGTGGGAAAAGCGCAAAACGGCAACGGTGTCTCTGCCCTACGTAGCTCAGGATTAGCAAGTGGGGGACAGTGTCGCCCAAATTTCAATATTTGTAGCGCTAAGAAAAAGCTTGCGTCAATTTAACTGGGGTGGCACCTGACCTGGAATCTCACTGGGTGGCACTTCTCTCTAAGGGTCCCTGTTACCACCACTGGAGTCAGTCGTGTCCCTGCTTGCATTTTTAGTGAAAAGAGCCCATTTCTTCACAGCTGTTCACGCCGCAAGCGCTAGACTCTGAATTCTACGCCTTGAGCAGCCTGTGATATGCGAGCGGCAGCTCATGCCTTCTTGGTGGAGCTCCGGCAGAATCCCATGGTATACAGGCAGCGTACTGTGTTACTGAAATTCACTCAAAAAGCTGTCTTATTGTTCAGAGCTGAAACTAGGCCGGAAAAGTGCACTGCACGCGTCTGCATTGCTATGATTTATGCAAGCCGCCAGCAGTGTTCTGTTCTCAGTGAGTCCCTACATGCATGCATGTGTTCACGCTTATATATGCGTGATTCTTTAAAGTTCCTGGAAGGTCACTGCGCTTCAAGCACGAGATGTTTGTAGCCTTCGCAGCTGTATCCTCTGGGGGTGCGGCGATGTGGCTGAGGCGCGTAGACAACGGAAGGCGAAACGGACTAAAAAGAACCATTTAGCATACTATGGATATTGGACTAATGCGGAATATTTGTGCACCGTGGGGGCTACACTATAGTATATATGGGCAGGGGAGCTGGGCATGAGAACCTATGGTCTGCTCCTTGTACTTTATTTTAGTTCCCCTGGAGAATATGAAATGGTAATGTGTTTTGCCAAATTCTGAAATTGCTCTGTAAAAAATTCCAAAGGTAAACTATTTTGTAAACAAACGAAAAGTGTGACTGTCTGCCTGGCTGTTTCTGCATGCACCGTTGCCGTCATGCAGAGAGCATTGGCTGGAGCGGGGGCCTGCCTTCTGAGACTGTCCTGGTAGGGGTTTGTTCTTATTTAAACTTCAGTGTTCTTATTTTTAATTTTTTAATTGACTTCGTCAGATTTCACTAGCGAAATACTCGGAAAATGGAGACGCCGGCCTTCACCGAGAGGTCACTTCGCACAGTAAGTTGTGTTCGTTGAAGGCCAAGCGAAACAGAAAATGTATTGCTACTTTTCTTCCTTTTTGAGATACGGTTACAATACCGTTACGGACTTATTCCGCTGCATCTGCTTTATCCTGTCCTTGTATTGTTGCCGCGCTTCCGTTGCCCAAGAAAATTTTCGTCCCAAAGTTCAATTTTTTGGAAGCATATGAGCTATGATCCCCAGAAAGTCCTATATGCATTTCTGTTAGAAGCAGTATACAAGTTTCCGTGCGTTCTGTGCTTTGAGAGTGCATATGTGAGAGGTACGGTCATATCTTGCACTAGTCCCTAGTTAAGTGAGACATTTAAGTTGTACGATTATTTTGCTAGAATATTTTTGCTTGTGAATCTGGACTTTTTCTGATGCTCCGTCTCTCCGTCCTGAACCAACCAATGACCTATGAAGGAGTCAATTCTTAGAGTGCTTGTAGGCCTTACCCTCAGCCATCAGCTCCCTGTAGTAGATTGGGAGATCTTAGGCGTAGAGTTATGGCAGGAGCTTTCCGCTGAACAATTGCACAGATTCTCGTCGCAGTAATGTAGGCCCGTTCACCGCCTTCGTGTTACTTGTGCATGTTCATGGAATTGCATCCTTGTCGCAGTACCGACAGCCCAGTCACCACTTAACTCTCCCTTATTTAGGCCGTCCTGCGTTCTTTTATGATTATTAGAACTTCTACTGTCTCTCGGATTTCTGCTCTGCTCTAACGTGAACGCAAACTGCAAACAAAGGCAAAAAAGCGTGTTTTGAGAGAATACCCACTTGCGTTATCTACTCACCAGAACAAAAGTTTCAAGAATTGATAAAAGGACACGTTTCGCAACACATCGAGCCGCTCTCCAAGTGCGTGCCTGTGGCTCAGCGTCTATCGCCATTAAATAGAAGTACGAACAGGTGCCACCCTGGTTGAGCTCTTGCAGCGAAAGTGTTGCCTCAATGTTGATTCATACTATAGTTTAGCCCAAGGGAGGTTATGACGGATTATAAAACATACGGACGTCCCTTCTTATTGGCACGCAAGGGGGACGTCGCTCGTGTGATTGCCATCTCTCCATGTGACGTCTTCTTCCGCCGGCATCTCAGTCTAGTCGAGCTTCGGGGAGCACTGTTTACTACTGGTAAAGTTGTCACTGTGGCAGCCTTGCATGCAAATAAATTTGCCGGGCCTAGGTTGTTCCTTTGTTCATTGAGGGCTTTCTGTAGTACCGTAGCGCGCATGTCTGCGTGCATGTGTTCTCGTAATGGCCTCGGCTAGCATTAAATACTTGGCACTTGAAGCTCTAAGAGAAGATTTCATGAAATCTCTGTGAATCATTCGTGAATTATCTGAATTTTTTCGTGCCCGCCATTCAATATATAAACCTTGGTCGGTGAGTTTGTTATTCATCGTTCGATTGCAATGAAGGAAGAAAAATAGTTTGAAGGTGATGGACCATCTGCAAAAATATACCCGATAATGCTCTATTCTTTGACTTATTATTTACTTTGGCATTCCTGTGGATTCGCACCATCTGCAGCGCACTGAGCGACTGGGGGCCTCGATACCCCGGTGAATGGCATGCAGACTTTGCTTTTCAGCACTAATCGAAGCGGCATGTTATAGCATGATATTCATTTATCATTTACAAAACAAGAAACAACAAAGTGATGGACGAATAGAGCGACAGCAACTGCAACGAGCTCCCGGTAGCGTACCACTGGTCAACAGTGCTGCGCGTCAGCAGCATTTAGGGACCGTTTAATATTTGTTACTTGAACCTACTCTGTAGATTTTCTTTTTCAAATTTGTTTGTAGCGTATTATCCCTTTTTTCTTTCTTCCACGAAATTTAATTGAGCGCTTTCCCCACTCTTTGCACAACAACGTTGTGCATGCTCTGCCCCGTATCGATGCGTCTTTGCTGAAGTGAACAACGAATATTTAGCAAAGTAAATGGCACACACGGAATTCTGCTACTGACTTTGTCGGAGATCTGCACTTAGAGCCGAGCTATTCACCTTAGCACGTGCGCTGGGCCGAGTCTGTTGGTCGCTCCTTCCTGCTATGCATTTTGCTGCGCTGCGGCTATCAATTTTGGCGTTGAATTTTTGCTGCTCAGCAGACCAGTTAGGGAATACCAGTCAAAGGGCGTGCAGATACCACTGGGAGGCACTGAACCTTCGCTGGCGCCATGAGACACCTCAGCTCTTCGCTGCTTCTTCTGGCCCTTTGCCACTCCCTAATGTTGGCCACTCTAGCAGCAACACAACCACTTGCACATCAGGAGAAACAGATGCAGCCAGATAATGTGCTGCAGGAGCTACAAACTCAGTTGGAGAAACCCCCTCAACAGATGCCCGAAGATGCGAATACTCCGAAAGAACCTGGCAGTGCTTCTCCATCAGGACGAAAAGAAATAGAGAGGCTGGAGGAGGAGGGAGCGACTAGCTTGCTTGGAAGTGAACAAGGCGCCACACAAGTACCTGTAGACAGAATTAATTCTCTCTCTGTCGAGCGCCCTGTGCAAAAGGATGCAGATTCAACATCGGAAGATATTAGACTTAGTCCGCAGGACACTCACGGACCAGCCCATGAAGGAGCATTAAGTCATGGCAGAGCAGGAGACGACGCAGAGGCGCAGAGGTGGGCGAGAGGTAGATTGATGGGAGGTAGCAGGCTGAAAGCAGCGAAAGAAAGTACCAACAGCATAGCTACGGTGCTGCAACCTGACGGGCTAAATGGTCTTGTCAATTACGCTAACGACAAGGCAACAGCTCAGGAGAATAGTGGGCGAAAACACGATCAAAAAAAGACAGCTTGTGAGCAGCAGCCGTGCGGTGAAGGCCAGCTGACGTGCAAGGGACCTATCCGTGGCCACTTTTTGTGTACGTGCAAGGCTGGCTACACACTACAACGCCTTGAAGTACTGCAGCCATTCTGCATCAAGTCTTTTCTTAGTAGAAGCGGCAGCCAAGACGGTAGCAACAGTGTGCAGAGTGGGGCCTTTTCGAACGGGCACAAGTGGATTATAGGGTGGTGCCTCGTCGGGGTGTGTGTGGGTATAGTGCTGTTGGCTGCGTTAATTTGGGGCGCAGTGTCAATTTACAAAGCAAGGCGGTCGACTGCACCTAAAAGCGTCAAAGAGGAGTTCTCATCGCTACTTGATGATGATAAATCCAGCGTACAGAGCGTCAGCTCGAGGAAAGGCAACAGGAGGAGTAAAGGAGCGCGCGATGCCTTTGTTGAAGGGGTAGATGATGAATTTGAGGCTCAACAACATGGCAGGGTCTGAGGTGTATGGGCAGCGAGGGTGGTTGCGCGTCGCAACAGGTGGTGCTTCTCATTCTGCTGCTGTTGCTGCAGCTCTTGTTGGTTATGGCAGTGCTGCTGCTTTTGGCATGGGCGCTGTTTTTGTGGTTTTGGCTGTTGCTGACACTGCCGGGCTGCTGTCGGTGGCTACTCGTTATGGCACTTCTTGGGGGTTCAGCTATAGTCAGAGGGCAGCAGAACGGCACAGTGTTGATGTCTACGTAATCGCCGTTGCTCTTTCAGCGCATTTTTTGCTTCGATTGGATTTTGACGTGTCATTTGTTTTGCGGTCAGCATCAGATGACAAATGGGGCAGCTTAGTGCGCCACGGGCAAGTCCTGAGAACTAAGGAAGAAACTCAGCCCGTTTAAGTAACTGTTATTGCGCTACCTCTGTGCCACGGAAGAATAATCACAACATTATTTGGTAGCCAAATTTCGTACGCTCGATGATTACTTGGAATAAAACGTAAGCCAACTTGACGTCCATGGTTTAAAATACTTGCCGCTTTTCTACTTCTTAAGAAGCGTTTTAAATCAGCTCGAAGGCAGACGAGGCTTGGCATTGTTGATGTAATCAATGGGCCACGAATATTCACATAACGCACCCAAGACATTTACGCTGCGCCGGGAATGCGTGTAAGTAACAAAGGCAAGAGTAGGATATTTCGTAACGGCGCCCGCTCACAAATAGGGAAGTGTGTGGTGCGTGCCCCCCTGAAGCCTCAAAAGGGAACGGAGTCTACTGTTACGAATAGAATTCCACTGTTACAGCGACACGCTCAGCGTGATTAGCAGACATACAGAGCCTATTTTTAGCGAAGCAGCAATAAAGGATACTATACTGGCATATTCTTAGAAGCAGAGTCCTCGGGACATGCAACGGTGTGAATTATTTGGTTTTATTCTGCCTTCTCAGGCAGTGCTACTGTGCCCACAGAGAATTTCTCCTTCATTCCTTCCTTTGCTTTCTTCAAGGGACCGCAGTTGGTTTCTCCCACTCTTTATTAGCCTGTGTTCACCTTTCACCAGTAGCGACATAGTCTCAGTCGCTTCCGTTATTTTTGAGTGCCTGCCAGCTTATTGACAGAGAGAACTGTGGTTCTTTTATGAGCAGACATGAAAGCTCATGTTTTGCTTCTACAAGTCACGGAGCATACTGTAGATTGTTCGTGAACAGAGCGAAGAATCAGTAGGCTGCTTTTGGTTCGAGCAGTGGCACAAATGTGAGTTGGCTACATTTCCTTCTCAGTGTATTGCATTATGCAGATATCTGTTAATACATATAGAAACAAGCATAATTAGGTTCATATACAGAAAAAAACGTGCATGCGTATTCGCAGTTGCACAGAATTATTCATAACCATGAACAGCTAAGTGATCACGATACTGTTTGGTTTCACAAGTAACAGCTCCGGTTGGAGCATCAAGCTCGACGTGGCCTATATATATTACGGCCTATAAGAAAAACCATTCTACAAACGTGACCACTTGCGCTGTATTGAGTGTTTGCAGCTCCGGCATTGGTCTTACAAAGCTCGACGCTTTGGGAATGCTAGACAATCTTCTACCAATTAAATACCTTGATATCCGTCTTTTGCAACGCTTCTCTGCTTTACATGGTTCGTACTACTTTTACTTCCTCATGAGCATGCTCTGACCTTCAAAACTATAGATACCATTATGCCTCCAACTGTTCAGGCTTCTTCAGAGGCTAATCTACTCGCTTGATGCGTGGATTTCGTACGGTAGCTCATATAGGTAACGTGAGAACACAGAGGCACTCGTAGTACCAGCATTCATGATTTGTGCATTACTGCAAGTGTTAGAGTTCGTTGTTTGTGGAACTTGATGATGCTTTTTCCTCTTTAAACTAGAGCTAATGCCTATGAGTGCTTGCGTCATATAGTACATTGGCTTAAACTGTACCTGTGACGCGTGTATTTTGCATTAGAAGCAGTAGTTAAGGCAGTACCTCAATATGCTGTTTCGTACCCAGAGTTGAGTTTGTCAGAAGAAACAAAGTTGGGATCGAACGGATATGAAGCGAGAACCGGTGTTTTCAAGATCACGGTGAGCAGCAGCAAAAGCAGTCCAGCAATGTGAAAATGGTAATGGTGGTGAGAGTGCAGTGTGTAGGTCACGGTTGTCTACCTTTGGTCTTGACCACAAAGGGGCACTGCTGAGAACCTGATATAAGTGGAGAGTCTCGTGTCTGTATGCTGTGATATTTTACAGGCATAGAACTTTGAATTCACAAATTTTTGACAGTTCAGCTTTCCAAACGCTTCGCCGCCTCTGTAGCTGTGGTTCGCTGAGAGAGAATGGTGCCACTTGCTTTCTCTTCCTCTTCCCACAAGGCACATCGCCGGATGAAGCTTGAGGCTGAAGAATATGAATCGATTAACGTGTCAAAATGAGCCACAGGAGCCATTTTCGACTTTGCAAATTATTGTGGCCCTTTCGTTGGCTGTGCACAGTAGGCTGTCACGGGTAGGCTGTCACGGGGTTCGTTAAACGTTTGAAAATTCTAAATCCACGCAAGCTAGATAAAGATGAAAATTGGTCCCGAATTCTCGAATAATTTGCATTCAATACCCCAGGAATGGTTCAAAGGCAGATCTGCGCAATGCAGGGTCGGCGGCAGCCAGCAGGACTCAAACGTCAGAACGGAGGTATTCGCGAGCCCAGGCATTTAAGCTCAATAAAAGGATTTTGCTGAATCATCAAATATTAGAATCTACATTCATTTTCGAGAGCTACGAGCAAGGAACTGCAGGCATGCGCGGGCACGTTTTGACAGACAGCTCAGTGCTGCCTGTCGATTCGAGCGTTGTCGGCAGCCCAGCTTTCCTCCGCTAACATTTGTCCACCAGATTGACATCTTTTATCATAACAAGTTATATGTTTGTTTTTTTGAGATGCATAATTTGGTTTTGCCCTGGGACGGAGGAAACCGACCTCTTACACAGCCAGGCCACCGGTATCGTGCCTGACCGCAGCCGCAGTGCTCGGAGCCTTCTGTCTCCCACGGCCCCGCCATCCACCCGTAATATTATTCGTTACTGTTTGGACCCAAACAGCTTTAATTTAGACTATCTATGAAGTGAAGGAGATCCCAGGTAGCCCAGCAGAGCCCCCGCCGCGCCCCAGCCACAGCCAATACCGCCGCCGATAGCGTCGGCAGCCGACAACTGCAGCCAACGACCGCGTCAGCAGCAATTTTCATTGCTGTTATTGTGACAGCAACAGGAAACTCGAATTCGGGGCCTTCACCTTGTGGCTTGCGTGCGAGCTGCTCATCCTCCCAAGAGTGGCAGCCGCTGCTGCGGCCTGTTCGTGTGCTATAGCCAGCCTACACCTCAATGGTGGTCTGTGGATCTTGCGGGCTCCCTCCAGGGGCCCAACGCAAGGCTTTTTGGCTGATTCTCGTGCTGGTGCTGTTGTCATCGATGGTCGTGATCGTTAAGGAGCGCAGCTTCGCGAGGGAAGTGCACAAACTAACCCCTGTCCTGGAGGAGCTAGTTCCTTCTTCCTGTGTTCCTAATCCCCAAAATGATGGGCTTTACGTACACCTCGAGTGTCCTATTCGGAACTCATCCACCTTCTACCCGCCTTCAAACTTCGCCAAGAATATTTCAGCCTTCCACGGCGTCTTTTTTGAACTCAGAGCAGAGATGTTTCAGTACACTGGAATACCAAACCTGCTCTTTGGAGGCAGGAAAGCAGAATGGATTGACCACCTCGTGAGAATAAGGGGATAGGGCTTGGAATTCGGAAATTAGGGCCTTTGGCAGTTTGCAGAACAGAGTTATAGAGCGCATACGACTGAGACTGAGGGCTTTCAGGGCTTAGTGATTTAGCAGGGTCAAAATATCTAGTCTGCTGTTCTTCAGAGGCTAATCTTTTCTTTGAAGCCAAGCAAGTGATGACCTGAAATATATATATATATATATATATATATATATATATATATATATATATATATATATATATATATATATATATATATATATATATATATATTGTTGAAAGTGAAAACCGAGAGCTCGGAATTTGCTATTTTGCACTTACACTAATTCAGATATCGGATTCTTTCTGGAGCTACATTGATGGGTCGCGTAATCCTGAGTTCTTTCCACACATTCCTGCAATTGGCCGCCAGGCATGTCTTCCAGAAGGCTAACATTCAGAGTTTGCAGTACAAAGTCAGGCACCAGATGATCAGAAGTCAGCATTTGGAGTCATTCGCATGTCTTCCAGAAGGCTTACATTCAGAGTTTGCAGTACACAGTCAGGCACCAGATGGTTAGAAGTCAGCATTTGGAGTCAATAGCCTAGGCGTTTTTATTCATATCACCCTGTAACTTGATTATTTTGCTTTTTGTTTGTATCTTGGCAAGATATTACTGCTTCGTTGTATGAGGTGTTTGTACAGCTGGCGTCTGGCTTGCGGGCTGGTGGCTATACACTGCCTGGTTCGTTCTCTGGCTATTTTAAAGAGAAGCAACAACTTCCGCTGGAAGACGATGGGGTGTACACGGCGGAGAGCTCCAGGCCACCGCGTAAAGTGGATTCCCAGTCAACTTTGGTATATAAGAACTATTTATACACCGGCAACCCACTGGCTCCACAAATAGGAGATGTAAGAATTTCTTTTTGGGGCAACAAGTCTACACACGTCAGCCTCATTGGCAAGCAAACCAAAACCTACTTTGGCTCTGGAAGAACTGTGCTCGATGCACCGGCCGACGCAAAGACGGTGAGCAGGGGAGTCGTATAGGAATGAGGGTAAGAACTTAAAGTGTAAGCTTCCGGCCTTAGGCTCTGGGGCTTGAAAGTGGTGTCTGAGCTCGCTGATGTGGATATTCTCAGGGCTCCCCCATGACGATATTGGCAGAAGGCGACTACGAACCTCACCGGCTTGTTGAGCACCGACTGACTCAGTTGGGGTTCCCTGCCTCATTTGTGTGGCTGTGGCGCTTTGGAAGTTTTCTCCTTTTCTTTTTCTTAATTGCCTCCTTCAACTGTTGGGAAACAGCAGCAAATAGCCCCAATCCACTGGTAAGCACTGAAAGGAGCCTACAGAAGGCATGAGATATGCATTTGCTGAATATTGTAGTTGCGAGACCCAGGAAAAGATACGCGCACTGACAAGGCTGGATAAACTCAACGTACTGCTGTCTATTTTTTTTTTGACTGAACGACAGTACACGCAAACGCATACACACACATTCACGCAAATCATATAGACGTGCGTAAATATATTTAGGAACCATTTATCACATTTACACGCATGCCAATCTAGTTGCTCAGATGATTATATGCTTACCAACACAGAACCCTTGCGTTTGTTGGACTTGCATCATTGAGACTACGGATGGAGGAGCCATTCGCGGCAAAACTCCAGACCAGGGCTTCAGGTTTGTATGCGTTTGCATGCTTCAGCCATTTTGGGGTAGGATGCTTCTTTCTGGCTTGTTGGCGCTGGCCGGAACTCTGCTGCAATTAGCTGCTGGCTGGTGGAGCGTGGAGATCGGCGCGGCGAGGCGACTCTTTGTGATTGCTGCTGTGGTTGCTGCGGTCGCGGGGATTCTCAGGTGCGTCTAATACATAGGTTGAGTCGCTCGGAATAAGGTGTATGGAGTTACAACACGGGTTGCACTTCCAGCTTAGAGGCCTTCCTTCGTGCGTGTTGGTTAAGTGCGCGTTGTACTTCGTAGAGGGAACTTCGGTGCTTTTCTGATTTTAGGACAGCATCTGTTGTTGTCATATATCATTCTTTTCATTTTATCTCTGTGGTGCATTTTCGTTATTGTAGATGTTCTTAAGAGTGACGCTGCTAGTTTGATGTTTTTTTTGTCAGATTGCTGCTCCCTCGGCTGCTTCCTCCCGCTCTAACGGCGGAAGTCTGCCGAGGCGGCAAGTACTACGACCTTGGGGTATCTCTGCAAGTCCCCGGTTCAAGCCCAGGCAGCAGCTCTCGTTTGTGCGAAACCGCAGCTACAGTAGCAGCGGCTGCAGCCGCAGCTGCTGCTGCAGCAGTAAATGGCCAAAGCGCTCAGGAGACACGACAGGGCACTGTTATCCGGTGGACAACAACTCCTGCTCTGCCCCCCTCTCCAGAAGACACAATTCGCCGCAGCGTAGCAGTTGCAGCAGTGCCAGGAGGAGCACCAACAGGGCCAGCAGCAGCAAAAGCAGTGGAAGCACCTACTTACGGCACAAGCTATAGGAACGGAGGGCTACCCGCTGCAGACTTTGGCGTGTACGGACAGCCCCCATTGTTGCCCACAAGGGCCGCGAGTATCACGAATCTTTCTTTACAGAAATCCTCATCAAAGGGATCAATATGAAAAGGAAAGCGCTTCTTTGGAAACTGATCTGGATTAGGGTGTACGACTTTGGACTCGGCCCTGGGTTTATATGCCCACACAAGGAGAAGCCAAAGGGCTGATGGCCCCAAAGGGAACAAATAGTGACAAACACAAATAGGAGAAGAGACAGAGGCAGATAAAGATGCGAGCGTCTCAAAGTGCTTCCTTTGCGTTGATATCTGCCGCTTTCTATGTGCCTCTCCTCTCCCTTATTTCTGTTTTGTTTCTTTTATGTATTTTGAGCTTTGTACAAGGGCCTCTGTAGGCGCTCTTTGTCATTTTGAGGAGGTTGAAAACAGAAGAGAAACACTTACGAGAAAAGTGCAGCCCGTATTCAGCATGGGTTAGATAAACAAAACACAGCTGAAGCCCTCAGAGTTGCAGAGAAAGATGGGAAAATGCAGCCTTTGCCATTTCTCTGTTCTGACTCGACGGGGAGCAAGCAATTCAGGATTTAGGGTTTGGAACGGCTGCACGTACAGGACTTGCGGCTTGTGATGAGCCCAAAGCCTTGATGACCAATTCCATTTTTGTAGTTTCGTGCCCCAAATCTTCCATTCAGTATCTGTCGTGCGTAGAACTATCCCACGCCGTCCACCCTGCAAGCCTTGGGCTGTGCTGCAGTGTGTGATGAGTGTCTACACGTACAATGCAGCACTGTTTTCGTGCCATGTATGCAGTTCTCGTTCGTTTGGAAATAAAGTTGAAAAACATAGTACACTTCAGGGGGCCTCAATTATTCCAGTTACTTCCAATAAAGGAGAACAGTGGGGCTCAATTATTCCAGCTAGTTCCAATAAAGAAGAACAAAAATTAACAGGGCTTGTGATGCAACGAAGCAACAACAGCAGCGGGGCCGCAGGAAGTGTCAGATTATGCAAGAAAAGCGTAGTAACGTAAGCTAACATGGTGGAAACCGATTTGATGGAAGCACGACGTATCATCCAGTTTTTAGTGTGTGTTGATTCGGCTTCAATCATAGATTGAGCACAACATTAGACAGCAGCGAACACCGCATCTGTAACTGAGCACCGTGCAGCTGAGCGGCGCAGTACAGGGAGAGAATCGCACCGAGTGAATTTAAGAACATGCACACGTGAGTGTCTTGGCCCCGCAAAAGATACACTCATACATTTTCAAACTGATTTAGTGAATCAGGGCTTTCACGATACCTTAACAAACACGCTTGAAATATCCGCTTGGCTATTCCCGACAGGACCTCTACAAGGGGAAAAGCAAGACGCCATGCATGAAATTCTATTGCCATTATTACTCCTTTTTAATATGTGCAGCGGGTAAGCAAGGAGAAGACACAGAAATAGCAGCACGTCATTGTCTGGTGTTGGCTGGTGAAACGCGAAATCGCGCTGCGGTAGCCTCTTCGGTAGTATTCTTCTCTTGCTCTCTAGATGTTACACTTTCTTGATTGCCTCTCTTCTACAATTAAATATGAATTTTTTGTTGATAGTAGTCTTGCTTTTGGTTTTAATTTGTCCCCATAACTCGTCGTTTCAATAAAGGGTTCAGTGGTCCATTGGTTTGCCGTTGACCACTGCGGCGTGTGCTCATAACCCAGGCCAACAAAAGGCAATATATCAAAATTTTCAATAACATTCACCGACTCTATACTAGTAAAATGTTTCAGGACATCAAGAAGAGTTTGTGTGGAGGGGACTCAGCGAATGCTCTGTCAGGTGACTGGGCGTCCATGTTGCGCCAGCACTTCAGAAGCCCTTGCCTTGACTTTCATTTTCATTAACTTATTAAGCTCGTGCCGCACAAACTTCTGGCTGAAAGAGGGCTGCTATGTTCTCGCAGCCTACTTTTAGCCGCGTCGATATCACCATGTCGTTTTACTTGTCACTCTGCTTCTCTATTTTTATACGTATGCTGCTCTTTCATTCTCTCAAATGGAGTTCGTTTGCTTAATTTTGCCTCCGTTGCTGTCCCCCCAGCTCTGTCTGCTGCTGTAGCATTCCCCCTTACTGTTCGTAGCTCTGTCTTGTTTCACGTATCTTGTCAGTGTCTATGGTAGAGTTTGCGCACCCCTGTATGCCTAAAGTGTACTCACCCCTCTATGCACTTCGACCTGTCCCTATGCCTTGACATCTTACACGCTTTTTGACAGCCGTGCTTACTAAATCAAAAATAGACAATTTTCAAGCATTTTCTGGCCAATTACTCAACTGTTAATATTCTCTGTTGTATAAATCGCAGAGGCAGTGAAAGCACAGAGGAGACGCATAGCGCGCTCTATACGCTCATTAGAAAGACAACACCAGAAGGCGGAGCTTGAAGAACAAAAACTTTTTAACCAGCTGAAAACCCAAGCCACAAATGGAGTAACGAACCCTTTACATCAAATCTTAAGTTTTTAATTCCGAAGGAGAGTGGGTAGTAGGCAATAAATACCAGACTATATGACTTAGCGTGCACTACAATGGAATAGTTTCGTCAGCGAGTTTCAAAGTATAAATGCGTATGTCTAAGCACTGAACCGTATGTGTAAAATCCTCACGAGTGGTTATCAACCCCTAGCACTAGCTGTCATTGTTGTTTTGTGCTTATCTCAGCGCATTGATACACTTCAAACCAAGCAGCTGATTGTACTCAGGCGGAGACGAGGAGCCATCCTTCGCTGCAAGGCTCAACTAGGGGCAGCTGATCTTCAGGCAAGTCAGATGCTATGGGCCATAGACTTTAATGCTACCCTTGGCAAACATCGCAGTTTTCCCTGCCCTTAGGATGCCTAAGCGCGATTCGCAAGTAATTTTCTGGTTCGGGGCTTACGCCTAGAGTTTACCGTTCCAGGCACAGGGTTTCAGCTCTGGAGCCGTCGTTGGGCGTGACAGGTTCAACAGCAACAAGCGACCCAGGAGCTCCACAGACACTTCAGGGGCTGCGCAAAGGTGCGGAATGAAGTCCCGGCCACAAAAATGAGTCCTAAACTAATAACTCTGATTCAAGGATGCTGAGAAGGATCCCGGAATATTTAGCTGTTAATCGTTGCCTGATGTTTTCAACTTAAGTTCCTAAAGGCTACGCTCAGCAGAGTACTCCAAATATTCAAGCCTACACCGGGCAACAAATGATCATTACTGCTAGTGATATCGCTTGTGCCTTGTGCTTTTACTGACAGCTTTTGTCTTTAGCAAACAAAGCAGCAGACCTACAAACCATGCAGCTGGCCGTCAAGGGCTTCACACGAGAGTCTCTCAAGCTCGGCTTAGTGGTATTATACCCTCGACTTTAAATCGTAAAGACTGTCTCGAGTCCTACTTGATGCCGCCTGAAGCTTAAATTCGATATTTTACTCTTCTAGTGTCTTGCGTTTCCTCAGGATGAAATGCTGAATGAAGTTCTGGAAGACGGCACGGCTCAGTTTGTGAGCTCGGCTCATTTCTGAGCACATTCTGAAGAGCCTGAAGGCTTAACTGTACTTTCAAGGCAGTGAATTGTGTATACATTCCTTCCTTTGTGTGCGTAACAGTGTAATACGTAGGATTAAGGAATCAGTACTTACAGTTGGCGTTTAAGGCTTGAGGCTTTGTGCTGGCTGGTTTTGTAGCAGGAGGACGAAGCAGAAACGGAGGAACAAATCCTCCAAGAGCTCGTTGAATGTGCAAACTCAGAAATTGATAGACAGGTCAGACTCCCATCGCTAAAACATAAGCTGCTCACTGTATTTTGAAAACACTAGGTGCTAAGTCATGACACTCGCCTGCAGGCGTGATCTGCTATGGTACTGCATTGTTCAAGCCCCCTATCGGCAAATACACCCATGCAAAAAAGACCTGTTCGATCAAAGGTTTAGGCGGCAGGTCGGACATAGCAATCTTATTCTCTCGTGGGCAGTTAGACTCCCAGAGAAGAATTTTGGAAGCAAGTTTGGTGTGCATTGCAGCTACCGCAGCGGGAAGTTTCCTGCCCATCAGCTGTTAGGGAGGTTCCGCGACTAGGGCAGCAGGAATCTCTGCAGCAGCACCAACAACTGCCAGGAAGGAAGCACAAAAAGCTGCTGTTGCAGAAGCTCTCGAACAACCCACGTTCATCCAGGGCACCATGGCTAAGTGAGTAAAACCTGCACCTAAAATTAGAACCTCATTCGTAGTAAACCCGGAATATCAACTTTTCTTATTGAACGCCTTTTCAGGGCTCAAAGCTCAGGGTCTACTGTTACGGGGGGTGTGGACTGCAGCAAAGGACGAAGCAGCAATAGCCGAGCATCTGGAGCAACGCCTAGGGTCTCTTTTGCGATAAGGCATAGAATTTCGGGTTGAATATCTGGTATAAATATACCTTCAAGCCTTCTAAATGATCCTTGAGATAGTTGCCTATAGGGGCCCCCGTTCAGCGGGTTGAAGTGTCGGTGGCAACATGCTGTGGCTCGTCTGCCTCCGGATGGGCTGGATTAACAAACCAATTATTTTGTCTCAATAGCTGTTGTACTACTTTAAAAGTTTCATAGTTCAGAAATTGGGGTTAAACCTTTGGATATTAAGAATGGAGGTTTGTCTCTGAAACGGAAGGAATAAACCTACAAAACCGAAGCCCATAGCCTTAAACCCTCACAATGTACAGAGGAGAAATGATACTGCAGGAGGCGAGGAGAAAGTCAAGAATATGTAATTCTGCTATTATAACTTATTACTTGGGGATTGCAACTGGCATACATCAAAACTCAGAGAAGGACCTCCCTTCCAATTCAGGGGGTAAGTACACAAACTAAAGAGACAAAGGGCGAAAAGAAATAGAAACAGAAAACGACGAACAAGTAAACAAATGTGAAAGAGGAGTGACCACAGGCGAAACAAATAGAAGAACGGCACGCAAAGGCAAAAGAAGTAAACTGGGACATAGCGTACGCATAGAGCCAGGTAAATAAAAAATTCGACTGAGAAAAAAAGAAGAGAAAATGATTTACGGAGACGGAGAAAAAGCTTTGATAGGCACAAGCGAGCCAAGGATATCAGCAAGGCATAGGCACGAATAAAAAAGGAGCAAGTAAGAAGATTTCTTGACACTCCTGAAAAAGCGACAATGGTTTTCCGCCGCCTTTCCCCTCTCAGACCACCGTGCCATCCACCCCGTCCCCTTAGCTGGCAATTCCGCTTGCTCGCCAGGTGCCCAGCTAGTCTGCGGAATATGGCAGTAGTTACCAAAGGCCTCTATCTGGCTAGCCATATCTCTCCCCAGCTAGCTAGTCCCTCCTCTCGCTACTTAGCTGGCTGGCTAGCTCGCTAGCTGGGTAGCTAGTTACAGAGCTAGCTCGCCGGTGTTTGTGCTGAATCGGGACTGTTGATTCGCCGGCGTTGCGTAGGTAATGGCGTCTGTTTCGCTTCTGATCACTCTTGCTGCTTTTCTGTTTCCGCTGGAGGACGAAAATATGAGGGGCCCAAATGAACGCTGCGAAGGGGCAGAGAAACCACCTATGGCTAAACGACAGCACAAAGCAGAAAAGAAGGACATATGAATTAGCACGCAAGCTTACGAGCAAGACGTTACCGCCTTCTATCTGTAGGTGGCGTTGTGTACGGAAGTGCCTGTCCGTGCCTACGCTCATGTTTGCATTAATACGTGTCTTTATTTATTTCTGTCTCACCAGGCGGCGCCGTGTTAATGTATTGTTGCATCATATCTCTACTAAGTTGCTGCTGCAAATCTCCAAACCATTTCTGTCCCACTAGCTCGAGCTCCGCTGCGGCTGCTGCTGCGAAGCCTCCTCCAGGCCCCGCTAGCGCAGTTAGCTGGGCTAGCTCAGGAGTCCCTGGAATGAAGGTACTGGGGGGCTGCTGTTGCTGTTTTTGTTGCTGTTGCTGTCGCTGCGGCTGCTGCTGCTGCTGACTCCGGGGCAGAGACGAAGGAATTTGCGATGCGGGGCTTATAATATCTGCACACAGAGGAGAACTTACAGGATAGCCCTTCCCCAGACGCTTTCCACCGATTACGCTCTTCGTACCGTTACTATCGAGGAGGCAGCGGTTTTGCGATATCCCTTGCCTGTCTGTATCGTGAAGCGTTCAAAATTTGTGGCACAGGGCTTACCGTATAGGGGTCTGACGATCCCTGGTGCCTTGACAACATCGTAAGTGCTTGTTTGAGGCTTGATTATTTGTCTGCTTTCTACTTGACTTTTCCGTCCTGTCAACATGCAAATACCTGGAGGGCGAATGACAGCCTCAGGCAAGTCTGAAAGCTCCTCTTCCTGCACGCAACAGCGAAACCCTAAAACCTAAACCCTAAGTAACCACATACCAAATACTAATTTCACGTCACCTTAGTTAGAGGTTACGAGCCCTTATGTTTCCTAATCCCATCCTTAAAACGGTCTCCTGCCAGTATTCGGTGCTGCTGACCAAGGCGTTTACGGAAGGTTCTATGCCATTTTCTGGGGAGAAAATAGCTTGGAATTCTTCTTTCTGCTCTTTATTTCCTTCCGATGTCTTCTTTGTTACTTTTAAAACTGAAAGCGACTCCCCTGTCTTGCACACGCGAGCTACAGAAGCCAACTGCAGCGCCAATAGCACATGAACGGCCCAAAACAGCAGCAGCATTAAAGCATACCGACGATAGCAGCACCAGCACCAGAGATGCATTCGCAGCAGCAAAGTTTGCACGGGCTATCTAGAAGTATCTGCCGGGCAGTGTTCAGGCTTTGCTGCAGTTAGGGCATTAGGGGTGAGGGCCGATGATTCATCGAAGGTGTGCGTACGCTGGAAAGAACAACAGTGTTGTGAGTTCTTCCCGCTTCTGCGGCTGCCTTCTGCAGTAACTCAGAGACAGTTGGGATTGTCTCTACCCCTCTCAGGTTAGGCAACAGTTTAAACTGCCCCTCTTGTTGCTGCTGCTGCTGTAGCTGCTGCTGCTCGTGCGCCAGCCCTTGTTGCCCTTGCTGCTCTGCCAGTTGCGGCTGCGTCTGGGGTAGCTGCATGCCACCGATTAAGAAGCGACACTCAGATGGATGCGCCTCGACATGCGTCCCATTCTGAAGAGTAATGACATAATTTGAAATCTATTCTTTAAACCCCAATCCCTCCTGCTTAAATCCTAAAGAGTGACTCGTGTCTTCGGCACGGTGCGTCTGGTTCTGAAATAGACTCTTGGCCACTGGCTCTACACTCTAGCCTCCAGAACTATTCCAAACACTCCCAGCAGACCATGGTTCCTTGAACACAGCGCCAGATTTTGTTACCTGAAGTTTCACCACTAGGTTGTTCGTGGGGGTGACGGCCACAACTCGCCCTTGCCCTCCATTCTTCAAGTGTACAGAAACCTTTTCTGCAAAGGGGCCCTCAGCAGATGACCCGCTACTGTTACTGCTCCCTCTGCTTGGCTGTTCCAAGTTGCTGTTCTGTCTGCTGCAGTTGCTGCTGCAGCCGCTTGCCGTCCCATTTGCCTGAACTGCTCTTTCTGCTGCTGCTTCCGAGGCTTCTGCTGCTCCTGCTGCTGGTGAAGACTCGTTCGGAAAGTATACCGGTAGTTTGATAGGTGGCATAGAGGTTTGCTCCGGTTTCTTACTGCGAGGAAATCAGCCGCAACGTCAAGAATATATGTAAAAAGTGCATGACCTTCAGCAGGCATAGGTGGCGGCAAAGGCACCGCACACAAACATGCAGCAACAGCAGCATCAGCAAATAATATGCTAGGCAAATTAATAACGCGCATCACTTCAGATATTGTCGGAGCAGCAGAAGCAAAAACATGACAATAACAACAGTAACAAGAACAGTAAAAAGGCCAACAAAAGGATATTAGCACACGCAGCAGAGCAGTGCATAGACAGTGTACAAGCATACATTTTGCACAGGCTCCGCAGCCCGTCTGCTAGAGTCCAGTGCACTGGCAGCTTCTGGCGTGACTGCTGCCGCTGTTGCTGCTGCAGTTTGAGAGCAGCAGCGGCAGGACTGATTGCTTCAAAAGGTGCCTCAGCTAGCTTCTTGAGTTCAGAAGCATTTTGGGCAAAGGTAGCAATGCGAGGAAATTCGTGGAGGTCAGATAAGTGAGGCAGCAGAGACAGGGTCATAGAGGGCCAGTGGCGGCGCTCTCCGCCTTCGGGTGTACGTACAGCTGGGGGCACGATAAGGCGCCCCCCGTCTTTGCTGCTGCTAGTCTGCTGCTGCTGCTGCTCGTGTTCTTGCTGTTCTTCTTCATCATTGTGGGACTGGGAACGAGTCGAAGGTTGCTGCTGCTGTTGTGTGTCGCTTGACTCGCGGGAGGAAGCTTCCACCTGCTGCTGCTGCTTGGCGCCCTCATTGCAGCTATCGCTTACCTGGCGAGAGTCTCTCTCATTCACCTGTTGCGCCTGCTGCAGCTGCTTCGGGTTCCACGGGATGCTGCTGCCCCTTAGCTCCTCTTCACTGCTGCCTCTCAACGGCGAAGCAGCGCAGCTACTACTGCTGCCATTGCTACTACCGTCTGTCGAGTGCAGGAGCAAATAGTCATCGAGGGTTCCAGAGTAGGTTGTTACTGCAACAAGCTTCCCTCTTTTTGCCACCCCGCTTGTTGCTGTTGCTCCTGATGTTGCTGATACTGCTGAGTCCGACCTGTTGAGCAGGCCGCGGACTCCTGACGCAGATGAAGCAACAGCTGCTGCTGCGGCTTCTGCTGCTTGTTTTCGCGTCTGTACAAATAACGCGTGTTGTTGTTGCTTTGGGGGCAGCCGTCGCTGCTGCTGCTGTTGCTGCTGCGGCTTACTACGCCGCAGCTGTGCAGGCCTCACCCTTTGAGGGGAATCAATGGAGGTGCCAAGCATTTTGGAGTCTGCGGTTGCTGGAATCGAATTTAGCGTCCAATAAGCCGGCCCTTGTACGGATGCCTGTCTCACCAGATAGCTGCGCCGGTCGGCAGCGGCAGTTGGTTTGTGTTGCTCTATGCCTTGCTTGGGGTCTAGAGTCTAGTTTCTGCTGTTGTATTTAAAATAGAAAAAAATGACAAGAGGATACGAACTAATGTGACCGGCTGGATTGGGAACACGGACTCAGACGAAGGGCGATCGATGGCGCCAGCTGCGGCGGCGCGCCTTTGGGATGAGGGTTTAAGCTCTACGGTTTGCTGCTTAAGGCTTACGGTTTAGTGCTTCGTGGAGAACTCAAAAGGGGAAGAGCCAAGAATGACTAAAAAGGACAAAAATCGTGGAACACCGACACAATCTATCATTGGCTAGTTGCAGCCGACTTGCTTTTGTTGCTGCCGTTGCTGCTAATAAGGCCCGCTGTTGCTGTGGCTGCTGCGGCTGCAATAGATTAGATCGATAAGAAAATTTGCCTGCACATACTTGCTTTTGGTTTAATATTGACACACAAATTAGCAGCAGCTGCAACAGAAACGGCAGCATCAAATACTGCTGCCTTTTCGGACGTCGATTCGGTCCAGCAACGTCGACGCGTTCCGGTGTACAGTATGTTATCCACGGGAACATACACCATGGAGGCCTAAAACATAATTTTAGACCCTTCTCTAAGACCTCTCGTATCTGTACCCAGGCCGTCGCTAGCTGAGGATATCCGCGGTATCAAAGCTGCTTGTAGTCGATGGAAACATTTGCGGCTTATTAATCTTTCCCTAGACGTGCAATCCAACTTGGCGAATAAGAGATACTGCATTAACTTATATACTTTTGTGGACGCTAAATATTCACAGTCGAACGAGCGTGAGAAGTTGCAAGCAACACATGGTTAGTGCCTCTTCTATGGTGCTTGACGTGCATGCAAGCGGAAAACCGGCGGCACAGCACAAAACAGCTTCTTCAGATAGTGATGTGGCTTAATATTCTAGCAACTTTTAGGCGTCCACTATTGAGTTGTAGCTGCGGGTGCACAGCTTTACCGCGCAAGACCCAACTAGGACAGTGACTTTTAACTGAGTAGCTACAACAGGAGAAGCTGGCTACTAGTAGCTGCTGAAGTGACTATCGACCCAAAATATCTCGAAACAAGCCTACAAGCTAAAACTCGAAGTTACTAGAGCTCTGACAAGCAAGACAAAATGACCCGCCCCGCAAAGTGGGTTCAGCAACCTGGGAACCCAACCGGCTGGCCAACTAGCTAGTTGCGAGACACTTTTTCAGTTCGCTATGCAGATATGCAAGCTTGTCTGGACAGCCGCCGGCTAGCTAGCGAGGCAGGGACGGAGCCAGCGGAGGTGGAGCAAACAGCAACAATACGGTTATGCCTAGCAGTGAGCTGAAACGTTGTGTGCAGTTAAGTGAGTGGGATGCTTGACCCCAGTATAGGGGAAGCTCCATGAGAGGAGCTGAGTGCAAGGGCATCAAGGCTGTTGCTACAGTTTCCGCTGCCACCGTTGTTGTCCCTGCTGCTGCTGCTGCTGTTGGTGCTGTGTTCAGGTGCAGTCTTCCTGATGCAAGTGCGGCCACTGCTGCTGCTTCTGCTGGGAGCAGAGACTTCTGTAGAGCCAGTGAGTCCCCTGTTATCTGCTGCTGCTGATGCTCCTGCTGCTGCTGCTGCCGCTGCTTCAGCTGCAGTTGAACGTATCCCACAAGGCAGCTGCTGCTGCCGAGTGTAGAAAAGCAACAGATGCTCTTCTCCCTCGGCATCGCTGCAACTTGGGTCTGCTGCAGCAGCAGCTGCGGCTGCTGCTGACGCTGCTGCCTCTGGGTCCTTTATGTCTGCAGTCTCTGCTGCTGCTGCTGCAGCAACATCAACAGCAGTTCTTGCGAGTCGTGCTGCTCTCTCAGCTGTTTCTTCTGCTGTTCCAAGGCCTGCTGCTTCTGCTGCTTCTGCAGCAGCAGCTGCAGCTGCCGCGGCCACAAGAGGCTGCACAGCCGCAGCTCCCTGTGCGGCAGCGGCAGCGGCAGCAACAGCGGCAGCAGAAGCGAGAGGGTCATAACAACTGAGCTGCTTACGAGGGGCAAAGACGCTGAAGCCAACGCGTGGGACATCGGCACTAGTGGTCCACGCATCAGCCCCTTTGCGCGGCTCAGTTGCTGTTGCTTCCGCGGCTTCTGTTGTTTCTGACTTTGCCACTGACGAAGCTGAACCCCCAAGATTCGGGACAGGATGCTTTTGCTGCTGCTGCTGTTGCTGGTCCTGTATTTTCCTCGACTGCTGCCGCTGCTGGAGCACCACTTGGGGCAGCTTGTCAGTAGGCAGCGCTGCCGCTGCCGTTGTTGCAGCTGCTATTTTCGTTGCAGCTCCTGAGAGCTCATCGGTCTTTGCTTCTGCTTCCCGCAGCTGTTGCTGCTGCTCACTTGTTGCAGCTCCAGTTGCAGCTGTAGCAACAGCAGCAGCAGATGGTCCTCTAGGAAGCCCGAAGACGGGCGGCGACGCAGCACCATGCCTCAGGACAAGCTGCTGCTTCTGCTTCTGCTGTTGCTGCTCGAGGGGACCACCTCGCTGCAGAAGGCGCTGTCTCAACTCCTCATGAAAAGATATTGCTTTCGTCGATACTGGAGATGCTGTTGCTACCCTTCCTCGAGGAGACCCAACAGGTGTCTCTCGGGCTTCCTGCTGCTGTTCCGTCGTCGCTGAAGCAGCGGTCTGCTCCTGCCATTGCTGCCGCTGGTGTCTTTGACTTGTTGTCGACTGCTCTGGGGACCCGAAGGGTATCCTTATGCTTTGTCGTGGCTTCGCTACTGCTGCTGCTGCTGCCGCTGCTGCTGCGAGCTGCAGTGGCTTCACGTGGGAATCTTGCTGCCTTGATGCCGGACCATGGGGCCTCAAGGGAGGGGACAGCGCGCACGGTTCCCGGAGGAGGCACTCAGCTGCCTGCTCTGTTTCTGTTGTTGTTTCTGTTGTTGGCTTCGCCGCTGTTGCACCCCCGCCATCCTTGGGTGTCTGCTGCTGCTGCAGCTGCTGTTGCCGCAGTAGCAGCAGTTCAGAGTCCTCGCAACACTCCCTCTGAATAGCAGCCAGAAGGTCGTGGCGAGGCCTTACAGATTTGTTTCTGGTGGTGTCACTGCTGTTGCTACTACGGCTGTTGTCGGTGTCAGCGCTGTTGCTGCCAAAAGAATGGGAAGAGTGCTGCTTGGGTTGCATGCACTCGGAGGCTGCTTTATGCTCCTGATTGCTCCTGATTTTGTTGCTGCTGCTGCTCTTACTGATGCACTTGCCTTCTCCAGAGCTATGCAGTGGCGACATTAGGGATCGGATCAGCCGCCGGCTGACGCTGCTCCTACTGCAGCAGCTGCTGCTGCTGCTAGCACTATCAGTAATAGCACAGTTCTGGTTTTGGTTCGTATTTCTCATTTCGCCCCCGCTGCTACTGCTGGTACTATTATTACTGATGCCGCCGCCACTATTGCCGTCATTGTTACTGTTGCTGTTGCCTTGGATGTTGCTGCTGCTGTGTTTTACTACTGCGGCAGCAACCGCGACCGGAGACGCCGGGGGATCGCTCACGCGGCTGCGGCGCAGCAATGGCTGCGGTTGAAATAGTGGCAGCAATGCCATACTGTTGCTGTTGCTGTTTGTACTCCCGTTGCTGTTACTGTTATCGCTAGTATCTCTGCTGCACGCCGCTGTTGATGGCTGGTGGTCGATGAGCAGAGGTTTTGGCATCGACTTCTCAAGCATCGCCCCAGCTGCACCTGGTGTGCACTCTCTTCCTGGTGCAGCAACTGCTGCCGGCGCCGTCTCCAATTTTGGGGCTACTTGAGACACAGGAGGCAGTGCAAGAGCACTGCCCGTATCATGTGCTGCTGCTGCTGTTGCGGGGGGCACCGTTGGAGCTTGCAACAAAGCTGATGCAGGACCAGCGAGTTTGGGAGGATCGTCACTGCTGTTATTGCGATTAACGATGCTGTTGCCTGCGCTGCTACTGCTATTGCCGGCCCTAGCAACCCTTGGGGGGCTCTGCTGCTGAGGCTCTTGCAGGCTGATGGAGGCAGTGCTGCTACTGCTCTGGGCACGCAAAAGCAGCCGCCTTGGGGGAGCAGCAGCATACGGTCCTGGGCTGCC
Source organism: Eimeria tenella (assembly GCF_000499545.2). Classification (NCBI taxonomy): domain Eukaryota; phylum Apicomplexa; class Conoidasida; order Eucoccidiorida; family Eimeriidae; genus Eimeria; species Eimeria tenella. The sequence continues at coordinate 1,105,099 of NW_013541457.1, forward strand.
CACGTCACCTCTTGCTGTTGCTCCCGCAGCTGTAGTTGCGGTCGCTGCAGTATGAGGTACTGAAGAGGTAAGAGACGCAGAGCCAAGGGATTCAACAGGAAGCAGCACCGCGCGTCGTGTATTACTGCTCCAATCCCCGTGCTGTCTCTGGTGGTGGTGCTGCTGTTCTTGCTGCTGTTGCTGCAGCTGAGGTGGTGGTGGAGGCTCAGGCCGCTGAATAGCGAGGGACAGCGACGGGATGCCGCTTGCTGCTGGTGATCCACCAGCTGCTGCAGGCATCTCGGGAACAGTTGGTACTAGTGCTGGAGCAAGTGTTACTGCTGTTACCGGTGCTACTGCGGGTGCTTCTGCCGCTGGTGCTGCAGGAGCTGCCACTCCCCGTCCTAGGTGCAAGCCCTCTCCCCTACACACAGCAGGAGGAGACCTTCTGACTGGGAGGGTTAAAGAGCCCAGTAACTCCTGAGAGCCTTGCTGTTGCTGCTGCTGCTCCAGCCGCTGGAGGTTCTGCTGTTGCTCTGGCAACGACTTCTGAAGCCGCAGAGACTGTTGCTGGTTGAGCTGCAGTTGTGGCAGTTGAGGTAGCAGCTGCGGGGGCGACCTCACAGATTCCTGCGGCTGCTCCTGCCGCTGCAACTGTTGTTTTTGTTGTTGGAGAAGCTGCTGCTGCTGTTGTTGTTGCAGCTGCTGTAAAAACAACTCGACTGCCTCACTAGTGCCATGGCAAAGTGGGCCATCTAGGTACGACCACGCTTGCTGCTGACGCTGCCGTAGAGGCTGCAGCTCTTGTTGCTGGGGTTGCAGCAAGACTGGCGACTGACGCGTCAGCTGTTCTATCTCGGATGGCATCCCGAGGCTCCCCTGAATTTCCTGTTGCTGTTGTTGCTGCTGCTGCTGCTGTAATAGTTGCAGTCGCAGCATCTCTTGCTCTGCCTCGTATTCCGTCCTGAGATGCTCTTGAGCCAATTGGAACAAGTACTGCTGTGGCGGTTGCTGTCGCACATGCAATGAGTGCTGTAGCAAGGCGCTGGACCCCTCCTGCACGGCGTTGTTGGTGTTCTTGTTGCTGTCTGTTGCGCCTGAGTTAAGAAATAAACGCCGGTCCATGCTGCTGCTGCTGACGTAGGTACCGGCAAGGAACTGCCCTGCTTGATCAGGCAGCTGGTAGTAAGCGTGCTGCTGCTGCTGCGGCTGTATTTGATCCTGTTTCTGGTGTAAGTGTTGCTGTTTCTGTTGATGCTGCTCTGGAGAAAAATACTGTGGTGGTGAGACGCGAGCTTGCAAAAGCAGCTGATCCGTAGACCAATCTTGCTCTCCGTGCTGCTGCAGTAACTGCGGTCCCTGGGCCTCAAGCTGCTGTAGAGGCAACGGCTGCTGCTGTAATGGCTGCTCACGCTTCAGCGCAGAAGATACAGCGAGCCGCTTGAGGCTCGTCCGCTGCAGCAGCTGCTGCTGCAGGTGCAGCTGCTGCAGCTGCTGCTGCTGCAGGTGTAATGGAGTTTCTCGTGCATGACCGGAGGACGTAACAAATGCCGGAGTAATATAAGGCGCTGCAGCGGCAACACTCGGAGCTTCCGCAGGACGACGAGCAGCAGCGGCGGCAGCAGGAACATCAGCAGTGGGAGCGGCGGGAGGCACGATTGTAGTTCTGGCTACTGTCGGGGGATAAGGCAGCGCGTCCAACCCAAACAGCGGCTCAGGTGTATCAGCACCTCCGCCAAACAGACATATTCTCAAGAAACGAGAGGTGCCCCTGCAGACATCAGTAAACCTTGAAAGTTATGACCCTTAAAAAATAAATCGTTAACCCCCTGTTGGGGGTCCCCTTGAAAATGAAGTTTAAGAGTTACGTTTGCTTGACTGATCCTAAAACCTTCTTCCAAGCTCTGAACCTCGACCTCAACTTTTTGTTTCTGAAAGGCAAGTCTTTAAGCTCGACCACCTAGTCTAAACCCACACATTCAGTACAGTTTCTCAGCCCTCAACCTTAGACTGGGAAGCCTACACACCACATTCTAAGAAACACCAGTCACTGTGTTTCTTACGATATAATGTTTGCATGAACCAAGGCAAAGAACTGAGCCTCCAGCAGCATTGGAGTGTGCGTGCACCTCAGCGCGGTCAGGCAGTCCGCAAGAGAGGCAGGCAGGGAACCGGATTTTGCCGCTGAGGCAAACACAAACAGGCACTAAAGCACAGGCACTGAACGTTTAAATATTAACGCTTGCGTAGTTACTGTATGAACGCTGTATATTTTGGGCTTTACGGCTAGGTGAATATTAGGTGTAAGGCGTAGCAACCAAAGGTAGGGGGCAAGCAGAAATACTTCAAAGTTTATTAATAGAGTTTAGGATTTGGCGTTTACGGTTCACAGCCTTGGATCGGCACATGGCCAGCCTGAACGCCCTGTAACTCTTGTCACTCCACACAGGCACCCGCTTCCTGCTTATCCCCTGCTGTTGGTGCTGCTGCTGATACACAAACAGTGAGTCATCAGCAAAATAAGAGAAGATGAGCCGCAGTCGTAGCGTCGCCGCCGCTGCAGCTTCGTTGGATGTTTGGCAGTCCAATAAAGCCACCAGACGAGTGAAACACAACAACCCCACCCTCCCTTCTCCGCCTGCAGCCACACGCCCCAGCCGCTCCAGGCAACACCTGCTGCTGCTACTACTCCGGGTTGAGGCCTCGCAGCAACAGTACGGAGCGTCTTCCATTGCTGCGTAGGCTACCCAAAACATGCCCAGCTCCGCTGCACTGATGGTAGCTGTGGTTGGCGCCGCAGCAGCTGCAACTGCTGCTGCTGTAGGTGTGAGAGCAGCAGTAGTAGGTGGTCGCAGGAGTTGATCCACCGCATGCAATCGGCCAAAGAGAGCAGCGACATAATCTAGCTGCTTCTCTTTGTATGCCGCGGCTCTCCACAGCTGCTGCAGCAGCAGCGGGTCCCAGTCCATGGAACACGGAACTGTTACTGGCGCTGCTGGAGCAACTGCTGCTGCTGTTGCTCGGCGGGAGAGAGGCACAGGTACTGCTGCTGTTGCACTTAACACGGCTGGGCTCACAGGAGCAGCAGCTCCGGCTGCTGCCTGCACATCCTGCCAGTGGGACTCCAGAAGCTCCTTAGGCTGTAAAAGCCTGTTACTGCTGATAGGAGCCACGGTAGCAGGCGCCACTCCCGCCGCATATGTTGCAGCAGGCTGTGGCTGCTGCTGCAGAAGATCAGGCTGAGGCTGCCACTGCCAAGTTTGCTGTTGTCCCCACTGCTGGAGAGGGATGTGCTGCTGCTGCCACTGACCCGACAGCTGCTGACCCTGAAGTTCCAGTCCCTGCAGCTGCAACCCCTGCTGCTGTTGCCACTGTAGCTGCTCCCACAGCTGAAGGTCTGGAGACTCTGCGTGAGTGCCCAGCAAAGGGACGCTCAAACTGCTGCTGCGCCTATGCTGCTGCAGCCGCTGCTGCTGCTGGGTTTCTGTGAGGTGTTGCTGCTGCTCCTGCGTAGGCAGCAGCAGCGAGGCACTGCTGCGCCTGAGTGTGGTCCTACTTCTCATGACGGCTGCTGCTCTGCTCCTAGACTCGAAGGCGACAGATGTGAGTTGCTGGTCTGGACTGGAGCCGCACAAAGGAGCTGCTGCCGCAGCTGCTGCTACGGCTGCTGCTGCTGAACTCAACACAGCCCACCTAAAATCAAGGAAAAGTAAAGTGTGTATACGAGTCTAGATACTGCTGATGCTGCAGTCGTCGTTAATGCAGCACTGGGGGACACCAGCCGCGTGCGGATCTGCCGCTGAGGCGGCTGCCGCTGCTGCTGAGTTCAGTGTCTGCAGCAGCGGCAACCCCAGGACGAAAATAAAAAGTCCATTCCAAGTCGACAAAGTCAAATGCTAAATTCTCCACCTAAGAAGGATGCAGAAGCAACCCGGCAGAACAGTAGCAGCGGCTGCTGCTATTGCTCCCGCTGTTCCTGCTGCTGCGGCCTGCAGCAGCCGGCCGTCGCGCTCTACACTGGTTCTGGCATTTTCTGTCCTTGTATCCTTGAAAACATGAGAAAATTGGCATAAATGTTAATTTGGAAGCAAGGTTTAAATGATTAGAACATATTACCGGGCTGTGTCGCCGAAAGTGTCTCGTGAGCGGTGGGCACTGTCCTCCAGCCGCTTCATTCAGCAACACGAAGGAAGAAACCCTACAATTAATGACTAAGCTTCGTTGAGTAGAGTTCAAGAATTAAATTGTAGGTTTGCTACTTAACCGTGAATTAGCTGCTCGGTAGAATTCAAGTGAACCCACCAGGAAGTGAATCTACGAGCTGAACACGCCAGTCGCCATGGGTGTCTTGCTGTTTTTTTATAATGGGTATCAGTCCTTTAGAACAAATATTATTCACTAAAGACAAACACGACGTAATAGAGCTAAATAAATATTATTGGCTGGAATGTGTGCCAGTGCTGCAGTGTTCGCATCAGCAATTGTTTCATTGCCATTGTAGCACCTGCCGAAACTAACTAAAGGGGTCATGAAAATTGAAATAAGCTGCAGACAACTTAAGTTAAACATGAGAATCTTCCTCATTTTTCCCATCAACTTTTAAGATATCACAAGATCAATAGGTCGCCCAGGTAACCCAAAGCCAATTGAGCCACCATACAACGCAGAACAACTGTCCCGCTATGGTATACAGAGCGGTATATACCAATTCGCAATATGTAGAAACAGCGCGTAGCAACTTAGGTGCAGCAAAGGAGTGAAACAATGGATTCCACTGCTGGGAAAAAACACAAAATAATGCGCAAGGCATGCACCATGGCGAGGGAAAAGCAGCAGGACGTAGAAGGCATGAACTAAAAGTGACGCCAGAAAACCTTAAACAGCGACGCACAAGGGGGCGAAACAGAAGTACCTTAATGACAGCGGGAAACGTGTACGAAATTCGCCCATAAATACGAAGTTTTGCACGCCTGCAGCGGCTGCTTCAAGAAACCCGGGCCCCTACACAGCGATGAAGTCGCTGGTACAAATTTTCAGCCTTCTTAGTTTTGTGTGCAAATGCAGGCAGCTGTGGCTAGACACAGTCAATGTCTCAACTCCGTGTAAGGTCGATGCTTGGCAAACACTTAGAACCAGAGTCTACAAAGAACCAAGCTCCGCCTAGTTCAACAAATATTTGGGTGGCCCCATCGAGCCGCCAGAAAATCACCGTTGTTCAGTAAAAAATTGTAGCTACGCAGTGGCTAGATGAGATATTTTGGGCTTGCGTCTGGAGTGCCGTAAGCGGCAGCAACAGCGCTGTGCACAAAGCACACCTGCTTGTAACTCAGCTGCCACATCAAAATGCATTTGAAGTAAAAGCAAGGGGTTCTACAATGAGCCAGCGAGCAGCAGCAGCACCAGAGATACAAATAAGTACAAGTAGCAGCTCATGAAATGCACTTTGCGGCTGCCGTCTTCTTACTGCATTTGTTGCTGGTGCTCCCTCGTGAGTACTGCTCCTAATAATGGCTTCATTGCGGCTCGTGCTCTCATGCACCTTTGCTGAACCACCAACGTGCGAGCGTGACTTCCTCCGCTGCTTTTGCTATTACTAACGGCACATCTGCTGCCAGTACTGATGTTGGTAGCTTGTGCTCACTGCAAGCCAAGGGCCCTTAAGAACTGCGTAATAGTGGCTGCTGTTTGTTGGGGCTGCTGTGCGTGCAGCCAGTGGCCAGCGTGCGTCACCTCGCGGAGGGTTGCTTTCGGAAAATGGCGGTGTATAGAAGGCTGCTGCTGCTTGTAGTTGAGCCAAGGCGAGAGGGCCCCCCGCACAAAGAGGCATGGGCCCGTGTAGGATGGTCTGCTCCCTGCGGCTGATGTTCCTGTTGCCGTTGCTGTCCCTGGTGCTGCTGTCAGCTCCGGGTTGTGCACGGACAGAGGCGCAGCAGCCAAGCCCATACTAATATTCGCTGCAATCAGTTCCTGGAGGGCCAGAAGGTCCAAGTGCCAGCATAAGGCGTCGTCAAACTGCTGCCCCACCAGGTGCTGCTGCAGCTGTCGCATGTCCTGCTGTCGCTGCATCTCATGCGGCATTACTACTCCTTGTTTGATCCGGGCTCTGTCTGATACGCATGTTTGCTGTCTAGTGAGGTGCTCAAGCTCTGCTGTTCTCTGCTTGTTGGTCGACAGAGATAGCAATAGCCAGTTTATCACTGCGGGGTTGATAGGGGGCTGCAGTTGCTGCAGCACCTTGGTTACAGCAGCTTTCGTGCTGAAGAGTGGTAGAGAAATGTCAGCCAAGATAGATACAAGAGCAGCGGAAGAGTATCCCCCCTCCTTTGGAGGAGGTACCAAACGAGCCACGTCCAAACAACAAGCTATTCGGCTGCTGCTGTTGCCGGTCTCGCTGCTACTGCTCCTTTTGCTGCTACTGCTTTTAGCGCTGCTGTTTGTGTCGAATGGTATAAATATGCTTGTGCTTTCCCTTGATGCAACTTCGGGTGACAGCAGGTGCGGCTTCAGCAGGTAGGGGCTTGGGGCTATGTCAAGTACAACAACAGCTGCAAAGACAGGAAGTCCCAAAGTGTCTAAAGCTGACTGCATGCAAACCATGCCCCCAAAGCTGTGGCCAACCAACACTAAGCGGACGTCTAGGGCCTTGGATAGCGCGTGCACGCGAATAATGCCAGGCCAGTGAGGAAGCAGCACACCGCTGTCGCTACCGCTCTTGCTGTTGGCGCCGCTGTCAGCCTCCGCCAGCAGCGAGCCCATATCCACCCGTCTTTTCTTCGCTAATTCCTTTAACAGCAAGTATATTTGGGCGTACACATCCCTCGCCATCAGATGCAACTTCAGTTCACCCCTCCCGCTGCAGCCATGGCCCCGTAGATCGAAGCAAAACGCCCGTTGCCGACCCCGCAGAGCTCCCCTTTGGTGACTACAGGAGCTGCTACTTTGAGCAGTTGTTTCTGTGTTTCCACAGATAAGATTTGCTGCCAAACTCCGCAAGTTGCGCCTCCCACCCAATATGCCGTGCAGCACCATATACCACGTCTCATGCTCCCCATTGCTGCTGCTGGTGTTGTCTTGCTCACTGCTGCAGATGGCTGTAGCAGGTAGCTCGGTGCAGGCCAAAGGAACCGCGGCGGGGAAAAGTTGCAATGCCTCTCCGTCCAGCAGACGCAAGTGGCAATTGGGGCTGAAGTCGCTAGTGCTGCTATTGGTTCTGCTCTCACTATTCCTGGCGGCGTTGCTTTTGCTGCCACACATGCTGGTTGAGGCCACGCTGAGTGCCCTACGAGAGAATGTGACTGGGATGCCATTCCTGCAACTTTGTTGCGGCTGCAGCAACCAGTCCTGTTGAAGCTGCGACGCAACCCTTCGTGGGTTGCAAACGCTCTGCGGGAGAGGGCATGGCCTATGTCCTCCGCGCAGAAATCCTGAATGACGCTGCAGTAGCAGCTGCTGCCTCTGTAACGCATGCTGCATTATGAATGCCATCCCTGCTTCCCTATGAAGTAGCAACAGCAGGAGCAACAGGAAGAACGAAGCCAACTGGTGCGGCCTTTTCATTAGCCGTTGCTGTGGCTAGAGGCCTTTTTCTCGTCTTTGTACCTCTGTTGCTGCTCGTTCTGCGGCTGTCGCCCCTGCATGTGTTCACGCTACTGCTGTTAACGCCGTTGTTGTCTGTATTTTTGCTTCTGCCGTTGCTTACGGATCTGCTGATGCTCTTAAAGTTGCATCTCTCGCTGCGCAGGTGCTTATTCTCCTCGCATTTCTAGCATCTGCTGAGCTGCTCTTCGGCTGTTCCTGCTGAGGCCTTGTTCCTTAGCTGCTGCTGTTGCCACAATTACCCCTCTACGTGAGCAAAAACTGCGGCCTAGAGAACGGCTACCACAGGAATCTTAGTTAAGCGTTGAATGGAATGTTTACACGCCACACCGATGTCATTCATATGGACAAGAGCGAGGGGATGCGTTCGGCCGTTGTCTGCAATGTCTCGACGGGAAAATACACTTGTCTTCAAGTTATTGGAGAAGCCGATGCATCATCCTATGCTTAAAATAATCACAAAACGCGGGACTCAACATATTAGCAAAGGAAATGTGGCCACACACTAAACAGGGCTGCACTATCGTCGAGCTGCATGCACACTTCCCAGTAGCAAGCCTTACAAATGAGAACACCACGATTTATTACTCGCTTACAACCGCAGAATTCACAGACTTTATAGAAAATTGCATCTTGAATTAACTCAATCCTAATACAAGTGGTAGATTTGTCCCAACGGAGATTCGCCAAACGGAGTTTCCAGTATCGATTAGGCAAAGAACGCGACACGGGCATTTCAAAAATCGCTAATTTAACCCCGTCTCTCTCATCTCGCATAAAAAAGAAATACAGTAAACAACAGTACGACGCCCCGTCCGATTAAATTATTCGTCCGTGGAGCAATGGGCCCGACGACGAGAGGTGGCGCTCCATACATAACCGCAGCAACGGCAAAAAGCATCAATCTAACGAACGTGCTCAGCGATATTTTGGCTATTTTCAAGGTCTACATATGGTCCAAGCGGAGGCGATAACTGCACGGTACGATATGAGCTCGCTGTAGGTAGGCACTAAGGATCCCCACACGGAGCCCCGATGAGCCCTCCGCTCCCCCGGCCAGCTGGCAGTTCCTTCAGCCCATTGTAAAAAAAGCTGATGGCGCATGACTGCCGCCTTTAGTCGCTATTCTTTGTGCTTGCGAGCATGACTTATGTCAACAGTAAAGCTGAATAGAATGTGCGCCTACATACATTTGCGCTTACTTTGGGGCGTCTGCGTTGCCGACAAACTGTTCGAAGTGGCTACAGATGCAAACACACTTTATGTTAATGAGATCTACATCAAGCTGATCAACGACTCCCCCAAGAAGCATGCCCAGCAACAGCAGCAGGATACACAAGCAGCAGTAGCTATGCCAGCAGCTGCTCCTTCAGCAGATCCCCCACGGATCGAGACTATCAACCTCTGTTTCTTCTTTGTTAGAAAACTTCACGTTCTTCGAATGCGCAGATTTTATGTGTGCATACAACTTGATACGTACGTAGAAACGTAGAGCTATGCGAAGATATGCTTAGCGCAATATATACATGTACATGGACAAGCGTACAGATGTCTACGAATACGTAAATATGTGACTGTACACATAGACCTATCTACAGCGCATGGACATGCATGTACATATGTTTGTACATATATATACATATACAAACACACATATTACATATGCATGCTGTAAATATTTACTGCCGCATACACGTATTCTTTCATACGCGCATAGCCCACAAATGCAGATGCCTGTGTGCTTGCACATATGTACACGCCCATGAATTGAAAATAATTAGTGGACACGCCTACAATATCAATTGTGTATGCGCAATTATACACATGTAATGCTGCCTACGCTGTGGGCGCACGTGTGCGCATACGTGTGCATCTGTACGTAAGTACATACACTTCAACGTACACCTCAAGACGAACTTATGTACAGACAAATAAACCGTGAAAATAGACAGCTGACACAAACTATGGCCGAAAATCCATAAAATTAAACCCTAAATCCTGTGCTGTAAATCTCCGTTTCAGCGCACATAAAGCCAAATAAGGATTCGGGACTAGAAAATGTCAGGACAGCAGCTCCAGTCGCCTGCCTCTCGAGCCTCCCAGTAACCGCCCTGAAATGAAGACAAACCCAAAATCCTATACTTCAAACCCTCGTCCTAAATACTGAGCAGTCCATGGCATTTCAGCTAGAAAGGACGGAAATTGTGTTTTACGTATTGACGCTCCACAGTTCACCTTGTACACCCAATCTTCTGAGTTTGGCTGCCGCCGGAACCAACGGGGTGAATAATCCTGTTCCCCACGAGGCCGAGCCCTCGCAGCCTCCCTGCACAGTCCCAAGCCCCAAGTCCCACATTGCAATGTTTTAACCGTAAACTCTGGTCTTTTTTGGTCTAAACTGTGAGTCTCAAGGTAGAGTACTGAAGCTTGAAGTCCTGTTTTTGCTGCACCTGCTCCCCAAACCTCTCTACAGGCAGCAAGGCTAACACAAGAAATTGGGATTTTCGACAGAAGGTGCCATTGTAGTTAAGAGTCTACGCTGGGCTACTTTTGACAAGTATGGGTGATAACTGAAGTATCAGTAGAGATAGGAGCTACGGCTAGTGATGTTTCACTGCTAGCGTGATGACTTAAATCTCAGTTCACTCAGAACCAAGAGCTCGGCATCTAAATAGTAATTCTGAGAAGGGGTTCAGACCTCTGTTTTTCTTCGAGTCTGTTCTTCTGTTGCACAGCTTCATCGACTCGCCCTTCCTCATATAGCCTCTGGTCAGGTCGCCTGCGGGAATCAGTTGGTGCTGCATGCTCAGCGTACTCTGGCGACAGGTCGTTTAGCTCCATTGTAAAGTACCTAAAGCCACAAACCCTCGGCCCTTCACCCTAAGCTCTTGAAAAGACATCCTGCGGATGAAACAGGCTTGAGGGGAAGTAAATTGTAATCCTTCTGCCTAGAGCGCTTTGCGGCAAGGGTTTCCTTAGAAAGCCTAAGGATGCGCCCATGTTGTATGCTTTCGTATTGGAACAAGGGATGAATGCTTGGGTCTCAAAATTTGGATATACCCAAATCCGTAGAACTGGTCCGCATTTGGAGGTCGCGCTGTTGGCCGCCAGATTAGACGTCGTGAAGATTCGACCCAAGCAATCGATTCCCAGTACTCTACATTGACATTGAAACCGTAAACTGTTCATCCTAAGCCCAAAACTTTGAATAGCTACGGCTAAACCCAGCTTCAATCCAAAATCTTAAACCTCGGGCCCTGAGCCATTTAGCAACAGACTTAGAGACCTACGGGTAACGACGGCGTCGAGTTGGTTGTCTGGACTATCCGCCGGAGGCCCTGTTTCGCTTCTTCGGAATTCTTCTACCTAAGAAGTCACGTAAACCATGCGCTTCAAACACTGGAATATAAAACGCATAATCGTAGACTCCCAGATTAACCTCTAGACGCTGCCCTCAAACCGTACCTGCTGCGGCACTTTCCATTTTTTATGCGCTGGGAAGGCGGGTGCCTCCTCAACATATATTGCACTGGACCACTGCCCTGCATTACAAAACCAGGCTCGATCCTCTGAACCCCAAAGGATGAAAAGCTAACGATGGCATTCATGCATGTGGAACGTGCAGTGGAAACGGACCAGAACCCAGCCTCAGTAAGATTTCAAGGGCTAGGATTCGGGGGGTTCGGGCGTAGAATTGAAGATCACCTGAGAGACGGTAAGCGGGCCTCCCTGACGCGTCGAAGATGATTGCTCGGAGATGATGGCAAGTCTTATCCAACCTGAGCCCAATGTTTCATTACTAATATCTCAAACCCTAAACCCTTGAGCCCAAATGTAACAAAAGAGCGAATGACGGCAGCGGAGGCTTTTGCTGCACATGAAGCTCTCGATTGCAGTCTATGTCCGTGCTTTAATGGCGTGAATGTAAGGGTTCGCTCGCCATCCTTTCCGTAAAAATTGCACCACCGAAAAGTCCCCGGAGGTTTCATTTTGGACAAGACATGTCCCATCACTGCAACAACCACCAGCAAGCTTTAGACTGTAAGCCGTCAGCGTAGCTTGGCGAATGAACGAAAAACCGTAAAACGAAGTAGTACGCAGCCAGAAGCCATTAACTCCGGACGCCTAGCTTTAACTAAAATGCCTGGAGCCGAAGGTTTAACTGTACACCATAGGCCTTAACTATACGCTGAATCTGTAAATACCAAGCCCTAAATCGCATATCCCCATCGTACACTTCAATCCACAGCTTGCCCCAGATGACGTTGTGGATCAACATTTTGATGCGCTTGTAAGAAAACCGCTCTCCCGTTCGATGGAACGTCACGTGAGCTATGCCGGGCATCGTAACCTGCACAGCCATGCTCAACGAATCCCATCATCCCAAGCCGTCACATTGTGATGTAGTCTTATTGAGAGCTGTTCGCGGCACTCTGGCAGCTGCAGTAGCTCCAGCTGCAGTAACGCTAACAGCGGCAATATTTGCAGATGCAAGGACACCTGTAGCGGCAAATGGAAAGCGGGAAGCCCATCAACGCCAGCATCACCGCAGCTAGCAGCTGCAGCAATGAGTGCAGCTACAGCAGAAGCTCTACCCCAAGAGCAACAGCAGTAACATTGCTATGAGTCCTTGGCTTTCGAGGCTCAGGCTTTGAAAGCAAGAACCTAGCAACTAGGGAGGGCAACTCCGCTTCATGTTGCTCGTTGATCTACATGGGTTTTGACCACTTTCAGCAGCAGCTTAGAAAGGATATCGTGAAAGGTTTTGCGTTCTACAGTACCTCAAGCGATTTCCCGGAGAAGCGATTCCTCACGGTTACCCAGCCCTCGCAAGAGTACTCGGAGGCGGTCGCCACATAGGCGGTAATAGGAGGATGGTGGCCAACCTACAAAGACAACAGACACTAGCAATGTTACTGCTGTTGCTCTTGGGGTAGAGCTTCTGCTGTAGCTGCACTCATTGCTGCAGCTGCTAGCTGCGGTGATGCTGGCGTTGGTGGGCTTCCCGCTTTCCATTTGCCGCTACAGCTGTCCTTGCATCTGCAAATATTGCCGCTGTTAGCGTTACTGCAGCTGGAGCTACTGCAGCTGCCAGCGTGCCGCGAACAGCTCTCAATAAGACTACATCACAATGTGACGGCGGGCGCTTTGAGCATTCCAGGTCAATCGTTTACCTGCTCCGACAGGAAGCGAAAACCCCTGTGAATGTGCTCGAATGTTTCACCAAGAAGTGGATTGAAGGGTTTGTACGTCCTATGTACAAAATCCATGGACACAAATTCCGAACCACCGTTTTTAAAGCCTGTAACCTGAATGTGAAAGTTGCTGCTTACTCTTCAAGGGGTGGGTGGCCATTCGCCGTATATTTTAGCGACTAATCTACATCGTTCATTATAAGTGTCTCGAGACTTAGGTCCAAAAACCAAACCACTGGCTAATTTATTGCTGTACGCTTCAGGGCTTGGCATGACCTGCCGACTGCTGATGCGTATGGAGAAAGCGCAAACACAGTCAGCCCAAGAAGCCGATCGACACTCCGCGGAAAGCGGGAGGACTAAAATACACAAACGCACATATAAAGCCTCACCCTTGCACCCCTAAAACGTAGTCCCGATGCTTTAATGCCTTAACCCATAAAAGCATTCTAATTTGCGCACAATATTCCAGCTACACCTCCTCAGGTCCCCGTTCTTCCACAGCTCTCTGTTATTTTGATCTACGCACTATACACCAGGTCATATCTCCAAGACTCTAACAATGAACGTTCGAACCGTGACTGTAATGCTGTGTATCGAAGTTTATAGGATGGGGAATTTGAGCAACAAAGCGCTATACACTGCGGCTTGAGCCCCAAACCACAGACCGTATTATCCACTCACTAGATTAAGGAGATCAACGTATTGTAAGTCCTCACACTGTCTCTGAAGAAAGCTGGTGGGCTCGTTAAAGTAGACAGGCATTGCAATGCGGCTCAAGTCACGCCCTATGCAGTCCTTAAGCACTGACCACAGATTAACCTGCACACGCAAACGCCAAACCGTACTCTGAATAACCTAGCCACTACAATGTAAATGCAAACTACAATGCACAACGAAGGAACAATCCTTTCACCACCCCCAAGATGAGCCCTATAAATACGTAATTACTCGCGATACATTCTAGTTTCTCGACTCTGCCACCTAGACTTTATGCTTTACTTTGAATTCAGTTCGCGGCTTTGCCAGCGCCAGCCGCTGTCCAGCGACTGCACCCCCCATGTGGCACGAGGAAGCTGCCAGCGTTGCTGCTGCGTTCGTTGCTGGTGAGAAGGGTGGGCCGATGTAGCTGCTGCTGCTGGAGACCTGGCTACTCCCTGCTGCTGCTGCTGCTTCTGTTAATACTGAGGTGCCTTCCTGAGGCGTCTTCTGCTCCTGTTGCTGCTGCTGATCCTGCTTTTGCTGCTGTGAAGCACAGTCACCAGCAGATTCCCCTCCACCGATCTCTACAAACTGCAAACAGCAGCAACAGCACCAGAAGCGGCAACGCCGAGTAGGAAACCTCCAACCCCGGATCACAAATCCCCTGCGTCTCTAGCCATATAACCTAACGCACATCGTCATCGCAGTCGAAGAATTCAAGTGCGTCATTGCCATCATCGTCACTGTCGCTGGTGCTGAAGCCGCCCCCGTCTTCCGCTACCGTGACCCCTGCTGTCACTGCTGCTGTTGCAGTTGCTGTCCCGTGTCCCTCCACATCTGGAAGCCGCACACCAGCGATTGCTGCGGCAACTTCCGTCGCTGTAAGTTTGCCACGCTGTCTGCTGAGCTGTAGAAGTCTCTCTTGGGCCTGAACGACCACCCCAAACCGTAAAGTGTATTTTGTTGCCCTGAGTCCCTCACCTGAAGCTCGAAGGATCTAGATCCAAAACAGTAACTCGGGGTCTTCAGCACTGTGAATTTGTGCCAGGCTTGAACGGTCGAAGACACCGGGACTGTCTTTCATTCAGGATGTGTCATTTTAGGTATATGATCTATGGTCAGCGGCTTTGAGTTCCGAACCTTGTCGAGCTTGTAGTTTCTCTTCGCCAAAGACCGAACCGACTTCTCCAGCTGCCGCCTTTGGGTGTACTCTTCGCTCAGAAGCCGTTCCCACTGCTGCAAAAGCTGTTGCAGCAGCTGCTGTAGCTCATCTACTCGCTGTAGCAGCAGCGCCACCTGCTGGCACAAGTTACCATTGGCGGCGGGGCCTGCGAAGACCAGCGAAACCTACTCACTCGCTCTCAATATCTCCTTAGCACACGCGACAATAAATACCCCTAACAATCATAAGTGAATACGAATAGCAAAAACGAATATGCAGCAGTGGCGACGGAAGTAGCAACGGAGACAGCAGCAGCTGCAGCCCAGCAGCAGCTAGCTACCCGTTTGAGATATTTGCGATGCAGACTTCAAGACATCTGACTGCAAGGCCAAGATCTTCGAGCATGCCTCCTGCCACCACGAAAGCAGACTCCCTAAAACGTGACAGTTATTCCTCCAACAATTCAAACCCGACTAATTCAAAACCTCCCGCGGAAAAAAGGAGTAGAAGGGTCCCCCCACCAAGAACACTACCAAATAGACGCAACATTAGTTCACAGTGTAGGCATTAAAACCTCTGCTCTGGATGGCAGAACGTAAGGCTCATACTTGCCTGTATGGTCTGCCTCGCACCGATGATGCTCTCTAGCAGCAACACCAGAGGCCCTTCAGCCCCTGTAGCGTCGAGCAAGGCAGCGTTGCCTTCTCCCTCCTGAGAGGCCTGAGCAATCAGCAGTGGGCTGCTACTGCTGCTGCTGCTGCTTGCCGGCACGTCCGCGGGAGACCCAAGCACAGCAGCAGCACATGTGCCACCCCTTGCTCCCGCTGTTGCTGCTTCCTCACTTTTCAAGCGGACATCCCCCGACTGCTGTTGCGGTACTGGCTGCTCTTGTTGCCTCTGTTGCTGCGTTTGCTGTTGCTGCTGACACGGAAGCTTGTGTGGAGGAGGGGGTGTTGGCGCTGGTGGAACAGACGGCTGCTGCACTGCAGCAGCAGAGAGAGACCGGAGTCGGCTGGTGGCAAAAGCAGCAGCAGCAGCAGCACTGGATGCCACGACACCTGCCAACCCGCTCAGGGAGCCGCTACTGCTGCTGCTGGCGCTACCAGTACTGGAAACAGCTGCCAACTCGGATGATGATGCAGGTGCCGCTGCTGTTGCCGCAGTGGAGCGGTCCTGGCGTGGAGGTTGCTGCTGTTGCTGCTGCTCCAGACGCACGGGTTTCTTGTTGCTGCTGCTGCTGTTACTGCTACTACTTGGCATTGAAGCAGGCCTTGATTCTACAGAAGCATCTCGTGGGAGTCTTCTGTGCATTTGCAGTTGCTGCTGCTGCTGCCTGTCCCTCTGGGATCCGCCTCCTGCTGCTGAACGATTTGCTCTGTTGGCGCCACTGAGGGCTGCTCTTTGGCCCTGCTTGAAGGCCGCATACCTGCACGAAAACTAGAAGTTCAAAACCCCTTGACCCTCAATTTCCAGGGCGGAGCCCTAAGCAACAAGCCCCATGCCCAAAAATGTCAACATTAGCTCTCAAGCTTTGAACCGTAGGCTTGAAACTGTGAGCAGCACGCTTCAACCCTCGGCCTTCAATTTACAGTCTTGAAGTTCCTGAACCGTGGGGAACAAGCTTTGGCCATGAGAAATCAACCCCTGATGCTAAGTACCGAGATGCAATCCATATTTCCTGAGCCTGAGGCCTCAAATCCTCAGCCGTGAACTATAAACGCTTCAATCCTGGTGCGCATACCACATCTGTTTCTCCTCTTGGCTCTCTGCTCGAAGGTAAAGCGTCTGCTGATCTACTACATCCACTTCAAACCGTACGGGGTCATCTGCAACAGCAACAGATTCCAAGCCAAAATGTGTTATCACACTCCAAGGCAATGTGTGCTTGCTTCAAAAAACGTCCTTAATGTGACAATGGTACCAATTCCAGCAGCAGTGTCTGCAAGCGCAAGTTTCAGCTAGTCGTGACCTCGGTTGTAATCAGGGCATAGCTTTCAGGGGTCAGGCTGACGGGGGCAGAGCCGGACGCGGCACTGATTCAAAAGAAACATCTCTTTGGGGGGCGAGCTCTTAGTGGTACTGTACTTGAAGAAACCCGCGTACACGAAGAAGTACCTGCCATAGACAGAACATACGCTAAGCCGTACAATCTAGGCCCTGAAACCGGAACGAGATGCCACGCTATTGCCATTGCCATCATTCGCAAAAATTTCGGGCCCCTAATCCAAACACTTGGGCCTGAGAAATCGACAATTTATCTGGCACTATGACGACGGCACACAGCAGCCTCGACGATCAAGGGTATATAGCACACCTGGGTCTCCATGAGGACAGAAGGTTCGTCCACTTCTGCAACCACCCTTGTAGTAGCAGCGTGCTTGTTGCTGCTGCTTTGCTGCTGCTGCAGGGCATGGGAGCAACAAGGGAAAGATTGGCTCTCTGCGGCGCCCCTTGTCGGTGCTGCTGTTGCTGCTGCTGGCTACGTCTTTCAGCTGAGGTGCGCACAAAGGCAGAGTTTAGATGAGCGTGCTCGCTCGTCCTGCCTGCTGTTGGGGCTGCTGCGGCTATTGCTGTTGAGGCACTGCCGCTGCTGCTTGCCCTGAAGCTTCCAGGGGAAGAAACACCACGGTGAACTGCTCGCTGTTCGTGCAACTGCTGCGGGTGCGGAGTTTGCTCCTGCTGCTGGTGCTGTCGCTTGGGCTGCTGCGCTCGCTGCTCGTCAGCCTCTTTGGGAAACGAAGGCTGTGGCCTCCACAGCGTATCCTGCGTACAGTACACTGAGTAGAGTTGCTGCAGTAGTCGTTGCTGCTCAGAATGCCTGGGGAAAGCTCCTTTACGTTAGCGTTTCTACTGCTGCTGCTGCATGCACACTACTCCCTACCGAAAGTTGTGTGGGACGCAAAAACTTTTGTGGTGCTGCAGCAGCAGAGAGTGGGGATGCCGTTTCTATATCTGCACCAGCTGTGAGCTGCGCCGATGTTGCCCGTCTATCCGAACCATGTCGCCACGAAGATTCTGCACCTCCTCCCACGGTCGGTGCCGGTATTTCTGGAGAGGGATCCCGTGGCAGGGCTACGGAGTGCCGTAGGCCTGCTGATGCTCTTGGTGTCAGCTCTGCACCTGTGTCTTCTTCACTGGCTCTTCCTGCACCGTCTGGGCCTGCTGCCACCGCGGGCTCACCAATTCTTACTCTGGCACTCGGTGAGCCTGCAGCGGCTTCAGAATCTGGGGCGCCGGCAAGTTGCTCCTGCTTCTCCGCGCCGGCAGCAACATACTTCTGCAGGGCAGTCGGGCCATCCTGTTGAAGATCTTGCTGACTTTGCCATTCTTGTTGCTGCTGTTCCAGTTGCTTCGCCTCCTGCCACGGCTGCCGTTTCTGCTGACGGGCTGTTTCGCCCTCCGTTTTGGAAGCGCATCGCGATACAATGCCCTCTCCTTTCACCGATTGCTCCTGCGGCTGCTGCAGGTGTTCTTGCTGACGGCCTTCCTCTTCTTTCTGCTCGTCGTGCAGTTGTGGCTTCTGTTGCTGGGGCTCGTGTCCTTGGTGTTGCCACTTCTGCTGCTCGTGTTGCTTCGTCGCCGTGGGTTCATCAGCACCTCTTTCAGTTGGCCTCAGTGTAGGTGGAGGTTGTTGCTGCTGGAGCAGCAGCCGCTGCTGCTCTCTTCGTTGCTTTTCTTGCACTTCCACTCCCTGCTGGTCCCGCTCTTGCTGCTTGTGGAGGCGAGGGTCGGGAACCTCCATCGTCCTTATTTGTAGCTCATCAGCGTCAAAAAACGCAGTTTCAGGGATCGGCAGCACGTTGCAGCAGCTGCTGCTGCTGCATGGGTTGCTTCTAGCTTCAGGAACATCCGCAGCCACCTCCAGTGGGCGGAATTGGGAGGTCAGCGCGTTGCTGCTGTGTTTCCCGCTGCTATGCTTGCTATTGCGGCTGTTGAATGTTTGCAACACATACTGCCGTTGCGGGATTCTATGCAGAGTCACAATGCAACTCGTCCGTTATGCAGACAGTTTGCCGTTCCTAGCGACCCTGCAGTAGATTTTGCCGCAGGCGCTGCTGATGTCGGAAATGAGATATTCAACTAGCAACCATTAATAAACATCCAGTTCACGTCTTTACCCTTTCGGTGCACTGCTTAGGTGGTGTTGCTGCTCCTTGCAGTCTCATGCGAGGCAGCTGTTGATCTCGTCGCGTCTGGCGCCTGGTGGAGCGCCTGCTGGACGAGATGCGTTCAATACAAAGAGGTGTACATAGAGCCGAGGACAGCCGCTGCTGCAGAGGCCGTTGGCATCAGCTGACCTGGGCCGACGTGCATGCAGGCCTGTCCTGCAACCAGTGCTAGAGTGTGTGAAGGAGGAGCTTTAAACAACTGTAGCGTTCCCCGTTGTCTTAAAAATGAGCTCCAATTTGCATTATTGTGTTCTGGAGCTCACCGGCTGCCTCGCGCGCGTCTATCCTGTGGCGCCGTGCAGACGCCTTCTGTTCTTACTGCGCTTCGCACAAAGTACGAAACAAAAACCAGGTCAAATAGAAAGGCAAGGTAGGCTCCCGCCGTTAAGTATAACTTATTCTGTCCCTTTAGGACGATTTAAAAGCCCGTTTTGTTGGTTCTCTGTTACAAGTGGAGTTTCTGCGCGACTTTGAACTCATGTAGGAGAAAAAGCAACAGGGTTTCCCACACATTCGCAGGCGCTATCCCTGCATTAAAGCAAACTGTGCATACACGGAAAACTTGCAGGCAGACGCTGATTCTGTAGCGCTTTCAATTCGGTCTCCTTCAGAAGCTGAAAGTGATGAATTAGAGTTTTAGCTGCACCAACAACACACGCTAGTATGGAAACGACTATAGCAGTACGTCCACTCTCTTTGCCGCCTTATATGGTTGTTGTACTTCTCCTACTGAAAAGGAGGTGTTGCTACCCATTAATTAAGGACAGTTCACCGGTCACCGTTTGTAGGGTCAGCGGTTTACACAGTCACTCATTACTCTGTGCCCTTCCGGGCCGCATGCAGTGTAGTAGCTGGCCTAGCGCTCCTGAGCGTCAATTCACGTTAGGGGGATAGATTGGATCCTTTCCCCTTGGGGCCTTTAGATGGGGTCAGTGTCCTGTAGTTGCGGGTACAACGTCAGGTACTATTCCCGACAAAGACCGGGTTGGTCTGTCGAGTAAGCCTAAATGTGAAGCCTTGGAAAATCCTCTGCGGTGATCCAGAATCAGCTGACCAACAGCTTTAGTCCCACCATGCTTAGAAGTCGTCTCTGCGGTATCGTTGGCAGCGTGTATCAGCTCTGCGACGGCGCTGTGGCTGCGCCTCGATGGAGCCAAGCCAAGCGCGACAGTAGTTTTGTGCTGCTTCGAAGGCTTAGCGTGACGCTCAGCTGTTGCTTCAAAGTACGAAACTTTAGTTGCTTGCGACAAAGTGCGGCTGTAGTAGCGGCTCAGCGACCCCACAGAGCAGAGGTGGGCACGCGTGCAGCGATTCTTCAGAGCTCTTGGATAAGCACTCTAACTCTCCAACAGTTTGGCTGCAGAGGCGTCTGCGCAGCACAGGAACTGAAGCCTAGTCTGCAAGGCCTTGTCACGAAGTCACTAGACCCTTGAATCAATCTAGAGTCGTTCTCATTTGGTGTGGCAGACGCACTCAAGATATGTCCGTTTTCCAGGGGTTTTGAGAGACGAAAACGAGAAGGGGTGGGAAGTACGCTATGCAGTTAGCGCCGCTTAACTCCATCTGCGGTAGCCAGCAGCCGCCTTGGGCTTGCAATGCATGTCGTAGCTGTTCAGTGGGTAGGAATCGTGGTCTGCTTATGGACTGTCTGAAACGCATCCGCACTGCGCTACTTCTCCACCATGTATTTTCACGTTTATGGTCATAGCGGCGCCAAACTCTTGACGTAACAAGTCTGATCGAGAACGGTACAACAGTGGAAAAAAACGTACTTTTCTGTGCGCCCGAGAACCCTGCCCACACCAACTTTCAAACACTGGAGAAAGTATGTCTGGGCAGTCACGAAGTACGGACAGTCTTTTTTCCGTGAAAAAAGAACATTTACTTATGCATGCATTTAGATATAAGGCGGCAACCGTAAATGGCGATTACGTAAACTTGCGGGGAAAAGTTTGGGGGCACCTTCTGCGCCTAGTTGAGTGTAACCCGATATTTCCCCCGAAAATAGCTTAATAGTGTGAAATATCCTCACAGTGGCTTCGTTCCGGTAGAGAATTCGGGAGGGAAAGCCTTGGGATGAGAGTGATGGTATCTCTATAGACGGTACGTGGTTCTGTTACAATGTATGCCATTCGAATAACTCACGGTTGCTGGACTTTCCCCCTAAATACGAGGAACTTCTACTACGCCTTGAGTAATATGTACTTTCTAGCGCGTTTGAAACGTAGAAATGCCGCACTTTTTGCCGTTCCTGAAGACAGCTCACAGCAGCTGCGGTCGCTCGGTGTAACTGTAACTCGGGTTGATATTGGATTTGATGGACACACGGTGGAGCGTCAGGCACCTTCGCCTCCTCTTTAAATAACTAGGCAGACTTTTGTGCATTGAATCACTTAGACGAGGAACAGAAGCAATTGACGGTGATTCTGGGCGGTTCCGTTCAATTTCGAAAACGTCCTCACTGCGTCTCAATTCGTCTTCTGGGAGCAGATGCTGGAAAATTAAGGTGAACAGCTCTGGAATACAACACATTTGATCTTGCTGCGCATACAGTGACCACTTTAAGAATGACTCACTGTCTAAAAGGGTTCGATTTCAATGCAACCAGCAGAAGACGTGCACATGCAACTATTTCCTTACTGTTGTGCGTGTTTGCATCTTAATATTGCCACATTATGCAGGCACATGCTCATGAATGTATTAAAATAGGTGTTAAGGGCGTAATTGTTGAAAAATTACAATGTTTGGGACCACCAGGCTATTGCGTAGATGCACACAGCCATCGCTCAGTTGCGGTGGTGCTGAGGACGATAGGAACTTGTCCTACAACGTTGCTTATGGATCTCTGCTTAGAACATGATATTTTCTGGTTTATCGCCTTATCA
Source organism: Eimeria tenella (assembly GCF_000499545.2). Taxonomy (NCBI): domain Eukaryota; phylum Apicomplexa; class Conoidasida; order Eucoccidiorida; family Eimeriidae; genus Eimeria; species Eimeria tenella. The sequence goes on from NW_013541457.1 coordinate 1,126,787, forward strand.
GAAGACCATACGCCATTGCTGATTTAGCGCTGGCCGGAGCCGACTGTCTCCTGATCAAGTGCGAGCATTCGGTGAAGTTGCAAATTTACCCTTTCCAAGTATTTACGAACAAGGAAACAAAAAATACTTCTGCAAAAAATAAAATCGACTTAAATTCAAGGTGAAGTTACAAGAAATGATGAATGCAGCAACGGCCGTTCCAATCGACAGAGCCTAGGACACGGTCAAGGCTAGGGGATCCTGCAGCGACGGGCAGTCTGTTGGTTTTTATACTGTCGGCCGTTACTGCTTGTATAAAAAAACAAGTGGTTATCGTCGTTTTCCAAATTGTACATTTAAGCAATGTAGTTGGTACTTGTTCATTGTCATCGCCCCTCTAAATCCCTAATCTCCCTTTTCGCACAGCCAAACCTGACGGCTGCTGAAATGGGCGTCGCTTTTCCTCTGTTACTTTCCCTGGCCATGATAAAAGCGGCCTCTGGCTATGGGAGCTCTTTTGAGTATGATCGACAGCCGTTGGTTGTGGCTTCCACGGGTGCCCCGGTAGCAGCAGCAGCCTTACCGTTCACGACCCCCGCAACAGGAGGCAGCCTCACGAAGGGCCCCGCTGAATCAAAGCCAAACCCCAACATCTGGACCAAGGGTATTTTGGAGCGCACGCGGCCCCTTGTGACCCTCACCCGGAAGAACGCAGCCGCTCCTGCGCTTCTCATCCTGTCTCTCTGTATCATTGTCGCTGGTCGCAGCGTTATTGCTTCTGCAGGAAAAATGGAGTCCCAAACTGAAGACAACGTGAGCAGCATAAGTGCTTGTCCCAAACATGAACCTTCGGGCAAAGCATCAAGCCAATACGAGATGCTCTGTAATCAAGGCTGTGTCCGGAGAGTATGCAGCAGTGTGAAAGAGGCCGAGAAAGAGCAAAGCGTCCGTGAATTGTCCGGAAAATACGTGCATCTAGGTCTTTTCAGTGTAACTGCGCTGCATTTTGCCTGTACTCATTGCGCATATGGTGAATGTTTCGCGCGCGGTATCAATGCTGCCATCGAACTGAGTAGCGTCGCCCGAGCGTTATAACAGCGTTCCCTATGGCAAACACATACGTGCAGAACATTGTGCGTGGATCTAATTGCTTGTGAACTGCCGTTGGTGCGGTACCAGCAGCAGGAGCAGAAGCAACAGCGGTGGCTTACTGCGTCTCCTGAATATTAGCGCGGCTAGTAGGGCTTCTGCGTTTGGGGTGATACATCAAGTCAACTTGCCTCAAGGAGTCTGTAGATGCTCTGCAAGCAGGGCAGTGCTTCTCTCTAAGCCCTAAATTACATGCTCTAAGCGCCACTGCTCACAATTACAGCAGCTTGGTTCAGTGCCAACCCACTGGAACACCGCTAAATTGCTTCTTCAAGCCTTGTTGCCTCATCCTTCGTGACCCCACAAAACCACTACAAGACCAGTGCAAAAGTGAAATCGTCACCTTAGACAAAAGTATGTATCGACAAGCTGCATGCTGAGTTGGGCCTGCCCGTTCTTGCCAAGCTTGTGGCCGTCGCTGAAAGCCTGAGGCCGCACCGGCTGCCACTGCTGCTAGAATCACGCCCTGTTCGTGAGGATTTTATCGCCTTTATTTTTCTCCTGGTGCACTGTAGATGGTCAAATTGTAATTGTGTAGGAGGGTACTCGGCTGCGTGAGCCCCCTTGCGGTCTGGCCAAAGCGATTCATGCTTTCATGGCAAAGGCAAAGCTTCGTGTACAGTGGAACCACGGCAAAGGTTGACGCTTCTACAGAGGGCACCAGAGCATTTGATGCCAAGTGGCTGCGTAAAACGGAGGGCATGCGTTTAAGGTCTTTCGGGGTAGTGCCTCACGCAGAGTGGGGCGAGGTGAACCCGTGAAGTGCCGGACATTAGAGTGACACGCTAACAAACAGTTAACTCGTGTGCTCTACTTCAGGCGTTTGAGCGGCTCCCAGCAAGCGACCCGGCAGTAGAGTTCGGCGTGGACACTACTGGCAGCTGAGTTGAGAGGTCTTCGCAGGCTGGCGCCTTGTGCACGCCTCACAAAGACAGCTGCTCGCAAGATAGGTGCCGTAAAACTTACTTCAAACTATCAAATGCAAATTGGCATGCCACAAATCGAGCAATGTACGATCGTATGGTGCAGATCGTCGTATGTTATCTATTGGTATTCAAGTTCAGCATGACACTGTGAGTGTGGCAGCTGCAACGTGCTTCTAGAATTCTTGCAGGATATGGCTGTGAGTTAAAGCGGTAAGTGCTGCAAAATGAATACGGAAATCAGCCTCGCATGCCGTTGAAAGCCGCCTGCATGTGCACATTCATTCCTAAAATATCCTAGCTGGGAAGGTCGGGAGACCAGCACTGTACAGCTTTGACGCCTTGGAATTTGCAGGCAGGCGAAGAGCGATGCTGAGCGGCCTTTTCTTTAGCACATATCAGCTGCTCCTATTTCTCATTGGCTTGGGTTGAATGGAGGCACTCATGCTGCGAAAAACAGTAGACAGAAGCACAGCCCCATCAAATCCAGTAGTCAGCTAAGTTATACACTTGGTGGTTTCATTTCCGGAAAAAGAACTATGGCCTGTGCTATCACAGCACTTTTGTAGTGCTTTGTGTGGTGCGCCTCAACCACTTGCGCCATGGGCAGAGGGCTGCTGCAACTTTGCTAACGTGGCAGCCCTAGAAGCACAGTGTAATGAAGTTTTGTGGTGTCCTCTCCATATGCCACGCATTTCCAATGGCCATTGTCGTCAATGGATGAGCAGCGGCATGTCTTAGCTAAATGCTGGATTGCTTCGCGCCCCTCATTTATGGCACCAGGAGGCTAACCATCAAATAACACGAGCCTGCTTTTTGGAATTGTGCGTGCGCATGCATTCGCGGGAAAAATTCGCATCCATTGTGTACAGCTTTGTGAATTCCAAAATAAAGTTTGATGATGCTGCGTAGAGTTGAGGAAGCAATTGAAAGGCTTGCACGATACGCTCATTGGTTCAGGGACTGTGGTTGTGGGCAGCAGTGGCCAAAGCACATTTTCCTTTTGAGAGCAGTTCCTCATTCTTATCCATCCAGCATAATGGAAGCTAGACAGCAGATGCATGATGTTGCTGGTGTTCTGTTGCACAATGAAATATGAAGTGCAGGCGTGCAGATAACGACACCTTTCTCCATGCCTTGGTAGAGGGTTGTGGCATCTCTTGTTACTTGAGTGTGACACTATTTATTGTTCAAATTACTTATACATAGAGTGATGTTCGCTGAAAAGTGACGTAGACGCATTTATAGTGCTGCAGAGCGTGCAATATTAGTTTTTTGTATCAAATAACTAATAATGTTTAGATAAGTCTAACATAGAAGTTCGAACTGGTTGATATCGCGAAATCATAAGAGATGAGATTAGCAGTGAAATGCTTTTTGAACTCGGAACATCCCTAGAGTGACTTTTATTCGTTAAGCGACAGCCATAGTTTCTGGTGACAAACTATTAAGAGGTTTGGAAAAATCCTCTATCCAACTGCATGGGCATAGGAAGGTCTGGTTGCTGATGGCGCTTCCCCACCGCCTCCAGTTGGAGACTGTAAGATGTTTAGGGAACGATGCGGCGCTTGAGAAGTCGGCAAAATGGCAAACAGCAGGCGTCCTTTTCGATTCCAGCTGGAATAGGGAGTAGTCGCCGCCATGCTGATGCCATGCGAGTGGCAAGATTGCAAGGACCCTGGGCGAACATGCCCTGGCAGGACGTGAGTGTTGTGGGAGCCGTGAAAGCACTTGAAGTAAGAATTGCATGGATGCGACTGCATTCACTCCAGCGAGGCCTGAGAGCAATGATCGTTTGTGGGAGTGTCCATTTGCGAGGTCAAGTGACCAATACGCGACCGAAGCGTGCACACGTACAACTTGTACCATCAGCGGCGATGCTCTTCTTGCTTTCGGACATCGAATTGCATGCTGGCCCAGGGCGTGAGGTGGAGCAGAATCAGTGGGAGTTGCTAGAGATCACAGGGTAGGTATCACTTTAGGGTATCGGCCTGGGCATTGTCTTTTCGCATGATGCACACCAAACTCTATCACAACAGCTACACAAAAGCGCGGATCACGACGGAAAGCAAGCGTACCTTACGCAATTTGGAAGTGAAATGAACGCTGGTGTCATCGAGAACCTGTACGTGCAGTGCATGCACGTTTTCTGACAATGCAGAGCACGAAAATAGCCAGTACGTAGATTCACCTACAAAAGAACGCTCGGCTGAAGGCTAAACGCTACCGAGCCGAAAATTGGGATCACGAGTAGGAAATAGGACGAAAAGCAATGAAACGCTCCTTTTCGAAAGTTGAGGCAGGTTGGGTGCTGTTGCCCACGAATTGCATGTAACCCGAGACTGTAAGCTTCATCTGGGGTTGCGCAGCAGTTAGTACTTCCCTGTAAATCATCAGTGGCTGATGCCAGCTCGCAGGCTGCTTTGGCGTGGGCAGGATTGATCCAGCGACGCTGGTGCCGTGGGTTACATGCCATGGGCGGATGCTGGGATTACTCAAGCAAGGTAAGTAAGTGCACACGCTCAATATGAGTTAGGTGAAATATTTCGGAGAATTTGGTAGGACCAAAGGGCCGGAATAAGAATGAGGAAACTGCCGAGTGTGTCGACCATATGTGATGAGTATGACGAGTGGACACTTCTGCGCGGCATGGTACGTTATAGTAGGCAGTGTAGACGAAGGGGGGTTTCACTTGCCCTTGGCACTATGCAACGGCCGTCTTCGAGTGAACATGTTCACATTTGCAGAATGCAACGGCTTCTTGCTCTGTGCAGCTCTCAAGCGCGGCCTAGGTGTTGAGATTTGTAATATGGAGTGGGCGCCTTTGCGCCGAACAATGAAATGGGCCACATGCATTTTCACGTAGAAGGAGTCGCCGTCTCCGCTGCTTTTGAGTGTTTTGTGCAGCGAGTAATTGTTAGAGTTCGGAGGAGGGACGCGTGCAGTTGACGAGTGCAACCAGACTCACAATAGGTGTTGTTCCTGCGTCGGAGGCATTTTGACCCGAGTTCAGGCAGTGGAGACTCTGAGAGGTGTGAGTTGTTCCGGATGATGGGAAGGTCGAAAAGGGACGCCTGGCGTGGTGGTCAAACCTTCTGGTTTCTGTCATATACGAGTTGCATATAGCTGGGGATAGTGAATCGCAGATGTGGGGGCGCGAGAGGTTGGGAGAAGGATTACGCGGTTTTGAGGAAGCAAGCCTTTTGTGTTCTTCATGCACGACTTGCATGCAGCTGGAGGTTATGAATTTCGGTTCCAGGGTTGCAACAACTTGGACGCGGAGACAGGGCGCGATTAGGCACTATTTGTTTGGAGACTGTTTTGAGATAGGCAGGACTGGTATGATGTTTGTGCTGTGAAAGCATGTCATGTAGCGAATCATGGAACAGCGAAACTCGGTACATCTGCCTGCATTGGCTCCATGTGGGCGTTGCGTTGCTGGAGAGCGGCATCGGCGACAGCTATGGGCTGAAGAGATTGCGTGCAGGAGACAACGTAGTACATTGGGCGTAACTGCATTCTATAACGCGTTGCTGCTAACCCGTAGCTTCGTTACCGCGGAGCAGTTAGGGAGGCAGGATTCTGGGGTGGAGCTGGGAATGATCGCCTCCACCGTGCAGTTGTCTGGTCCAAATGAGGTGTGTGTGAACATTGTAGGGATGTCAGTGCTGACACTTTTAGGATGACAGCCAGCACGACGCATCTGCTTCGCGTGGATGGGCAAGCTGCCAAGTTGGCTTCACTGCTGGTCTGGAGTTTTGTGAGCACCAAAAAACTGTGAGAGCTCGGAAGAAAAGACTTGCGCATTTTGACAGATGGGAGTTCACTATATCTAGTTGGCTTTGTTTGTGCTTCGGATCATCTTTTATAGCGAGCTCAGGAGGCCAAGATGCCGAGAGTTGTGAGTGTGTCTAGGATGGTGAGAAGGCAGGAACAACAAGCCTGTTTTGGGTAGAAGGCCATCTGTCTTTCGTGACGCACGGCTTCGATGCAGCCAGAGATAGTGAATTGCAGTTGTAGGGCTGCGGCAGCATGTGAGTGAAAATAGGGGAAAATAAGGTGGTTTTGGGGAGGCAGCCCTTTGGCTTTTGTCATGCACGGTTTGCATGTAGCCGGAGAAGGTGAGTTTGGACTTCTGGAACTCGGCAGCTTCGGCATGGAGATAGGGCGTGAGCGGGTCTTGCCAGCGCGAATGGTGTTGTGTGGAAGGCAGAGTCGGTGTGACGTTCGTGCTGAGGAAGGCTGCCGTGTAGCGAAAGTCTCGAGGGCGCATGCATGGTGCATGCTTCTGTATTGGTTTCATGCACGTGTTGTGTAACTGAAGAGGGGTTCTGGCGGCAGCTGTGGAATGATGAATTGTGAGGGATGATTTGATGCTGCAGAAAGCACAGGCGCCACTGCTTTAGCCTTGTTATGCTAGACGCAGAAATGTGTCGCAGGCCATATCCTTACTCGTGCAAGGGGAATGGCTGCGTAGATTTTCCGTGCTGTCAGGATCAGACCGAGGCAAGGCAAAACGCGTTCCGATTCGCTTAAAGACGAAAGCGTAACAATGTATATTATTGTCCACAACTGCAGGCATTGTGTCACACTTTCCGCGATCAATCACTTAGCAGCGCAGGTGGCCTCTGTGTAGCTGGTTTCACGTGTGACTTCAGCCATCAAGAGGTGGACGCCTGGCAATGCTGACGCTCCCGGCAGCACAGTAGCAACAAAAAGCGCGCCAGGACTAAAAATATATAAGCACACGCAACCGAAGTGCCGGGCGATCTGTCTTCACAAATGCACAGAGAGGGGTCGAATGAGTCGAGAAACCAAGAAAGACTGCGTCGGCGTGGAAGATGCTCATCAAGGCACAGTTCGTGAGCTAGCACTGCTTGCTGAACCCAGTTTCAACAGCAAAAATTGATAAGCATGTTTGTAGTTCGTTCTGCTTCTGAAGTTCGCAGACGTGCCGCGGGGTTGTCTGCCAGGTATGCAGTCAGAAAAGCCTGCACAGCTCTAGTCTGTCACGGAGCAGTATAAGCGGACCGGATACTTTACCTTCTTGTTTGGTGATTTGTTTCCTATGAACCATATAACTCTTCGAAATACTGCAGATGCACACAAAGTAGAGCATACTTGTCGACATTCAGCTCATAGCAACATTTCCGCATGCGACAAATTCCTACGATGCTCGAACTTCATCCACCTGGAGCCTGTAGGTATTATCCAAAAAACGTAGGCACTAGACATATTCAAGAGCGAATGCTAGTTTGCCTGTAAGGCATCCATGCATGGGTGTATGCGGGACGGTTTGGCCGTAGCCGAAGACGTTGAGTTGCAGGTGCATTGGGGCGTCAGCGTGCAGGTGAAGACGTGGCAGGTGTAGGGTTGGGGAGTGTTTGTGTTTTGTGAAGGAGCCCCTGCACGAAGGCTGAGCCAGTGCGTTTGGACTGAAGGAGCGCGTCGTGAGGTTAGGCGTAGAGAGAAGGCGTGGTACGAGAGAGGGCGTGCGTGGGAGGTGGCGTGTGGAGCGTGTGGGTTGTGTTCGTTGGGGCGTTTGGGGAGTTTGTGTTGGCGTGTGGGTTGTATGATAGTGACGTGGGGGGAGTTTTGAAGCCAGCGTAGAGGGTGGTTAGGGGAGGCGTTGTTTTGTGTGTGTCGGCAGGAAGGGGAGCAGTGGAGGCGGATTTGTTTGTGAGGCGTATTTGTTTGGGTGTGTGCGGGCGGGTTTGTGTGTAGCCGAAGACGGTGAGTTGCAGGTGCATTGGGGCGTCAGCGTGCAGGTGAAGACGTGGCGGGTGTAGGGTTGGGGAGTGTTTGTGTTTTGTGAAGGAGCCCCTGCACGAAGGCTGAGCCAGTGCGTTTGGACTGAAGGAGCGCGTCGTGAGGTTAGGCGTAGAGAGAAGGCGTGGTACGAGAGAGGGCGTGCGTGGGAGGTGGCGTGTGGGGCGTGTGGGTTGTGTTCGTTGGGGCGTTTGGGGAGTTTGTGTTGGTGTGTGGGTTGTGTGATAGTGTGCATTGACGGAGTGGGAGTGTTTGGTGGAGGGTTGTGTTCGTTGGTGGGAAGAGCGAGTGGAGGGGCGTTCGGTGGGGTTGTTGGCACGTGGGGGGAGTTTTGAAGCCAGCGTAGAGGGTGGTTAGGGGAGGCGTTGTTTTATGTGTGTCGGCAGGAAGGGGAGCAGTGGAGGCGGATTTGTTTGTGAGGCGTATTTGTTTGGGTGTGTGCGGGCGGGTTTGTGTGTAGCCGAAGACGGTGAGTTGCAGGTGCATTGGGGCGTCAGCGTGCAGGTGAAGACGTGGCGGGTGTAGGGTTGGGGAGTGTTTGTGTTTTGTGAAGGAGCCCCTGCACGAAGGCTGAGCCAGTGCGTTTGGACTGAAGGAGCGCGTCGTGAGGTTAGGCGTAGAGAGAAGGCGTGGTACGAGAGAGGGCGTGCGTGGGAGGTCGGCGTGTGGGGTGTGAGGGTTGTTCGTAGATGGGAAGAGCGAGTGGAGGGGCGTTCGGTGGCGTTGTTGGCACGTGGGGGGAGTTTTGAAGCCAGCGTAGAGGGTGGTTAGGGTAGGCGTTGTTTTATGTGTGTCGGCAGGAAGGGGAGCAGTGGAGGCGGATTTGTTTGTGAGGCGTATTTGTTTGGGTGTGTGCGGGCGGGTTTGTGTGTAGCCGAAGACGGTGAGTTGCAGGTGCATTGGGGCGTCAGCGTGCAGGTGAAGACGTGGCGGGTGTAGGGTTGGGGAGTGTTTGTGTTTTGTGAAGGAGCCCCTGCACGAAGGCTGAGCCAGTGCGTTTGGACTGAAAGAGCGCGTCGTGAGATTAGGCGTAGAGAGAGGGCGTGGTACGAGAGAGGGCGTGCGTGGGAGGTGGCGTGTGGGGCGTGTGGGTTGTGTTCGTTGGGGCGTTTGGGGAGTTTGTGTTGGTGTGTGGGTTGTGTGATAGTGTGCATTGACGGAGTGGGAGTGTTTGGTGGAGGGTTGTGTGGAGATGGGAAGAGCGAGTGGAGGGGCGTTCGGTGGCGTTGTTGGCACGTGTTGGGGAATTGTGGTGGTGACGTTATGCAGAATGGCGGTTTTGAATTGCACCCGCTGCAACAATGCCGCACGCCAGCGGTTGCGAATATGCTGATTCAAATAGAGTTTTCCCTGAAGGGCTAAGGCTATTTTTTTTTCTCAAGCCCCTTCGTTGCTCAAACATGAGAAGCCATTGACGCTTGCGTCTGTTTTGATGCCTTTCCAGGTCTTGAGGGGCATCAAACTAAGGAATTAATATGAGGAGGAAAACCAGGTTTGCTGGCGTTAAGTACGCTTTTATGGCGTATTTGTTACACACGAGACGGCTTCAACGTGATGCCAAGTATTTTAGGGGAGCCAAGAGCTTCTGGTACAATGCCTGGTTTCTTGAGTCGATGCTAGCTATGCTTCTGCAGCCATGTTGTTCCACCTTCATCTATGCAAGTGATGTGAAGCACGGTTGAGGCCCTGGGAATCGCTGGCTAAGGATAGTGCGCAGAAAATCAGTTGCGTGTGTAGCCGTATCACTTTGCGATGACTAAAGCACAAGGGTTAGTCCTGAATTATGTCCAAGCACGACGCTGTGTTCTTGCAGAGCAGTATAACTTCAGTTGTTATGACGCATCAATAATTGTTGAATACAGCATTTGCGCCACGCACGAACTGTGGAGTGCAGCGACTTACAGCGAAAGTGGCACTTTACCACCGCTACGCGACGCAACATGCTCGATTTTCTGTAAGTGCTGGAGCCTTGACAACAATAGGCAGCTGCCGCTCTGCGAAAACATGTTGCTTGTCAGTGCGGTTTGAAACTTGCATTTACGAAAAGCATCAGCAGCCTTGTCCGAGACCGTTCTGTTGAGCCTTCAACAGCAAGGCGCAGCGTTGGGTTCTTTGTCTTCGCATTTATATGAGGCTTTGTGTATTCAATGCTCTTGTAGGGCGCCCGGCTTTTCTTCGTTTACCACAAAAAATATCATTCGCGTGCAAGCGAGCATGCGCGACAAAATCAAGCAGCAGACCTATGACTCATTCTCACTACGCCAGTTATTTTATGTGTATTTCATCAGGAACCACGGCAGATGCCACGTTTTCTGCCGTCGCACTGTGTAAGAAATTGTTACATTAGTGAGTTTATGGCTCTGGCTGAACCTGTTGGTGTTTTACAGCTGCAACCGTAATGTCACACAACTCAGTGCGAGGAGCAACTGCCTCTTCGGCTGTCTCTGATTTTTCCTACCAGATAATTAGTCCTAAATGAGTGGAGCTGTCTGAAAGAACTGGAAGACAGCGTGACCACCGCAAGCTATACATCGCCGAGTTGCTGAGATCGTGAAAAGCCGCAGCACTCCTACTTTTAGTGTGAATGTGATGCGACCACCTCACCTGTGTTCGCATATGCGCGCCGTCTGTGACTTCCGCATGCATATTTGCTTCCATTGGGGCGATGAATGCCGATGCGCAGTTGAGTATGAGACGTGAGACGGAAGGTACTTCTGAGTTTGACTTTCACGGTGTCGTTGAAAGTGCCAAAAACATCTGTGAAGCTGAAGGCTGTGACGCTTAGCTAAAACAGCATTAGGGCTGCAAACTGCACCTGAGCTTTTTATGACAAGTGGCGGCATTTATGGCTCCACTTGGTGGCTTGACGTGCGACAAACTATTGGTAATTAAGAAGACTTTACCGGCAAATTCAGGTTGTCAGCACTGGAACAAGACCTTGTATGGCGCATCGGTGTCGCTTGAAGGGTTAAATGTTTTCTAGATGAGAAGTGAGTTACAACCGAGTTCTGAAGGAAGTTCCCCGTTGCGGTGACGGCTTGACAGGAAGTGTGTGCCACGAAAGGTGAAAAAGGAAACTGATAAAAAACGATGGAATGCAAAGGCATAGGCGCTCCAGTGATCCCTTTTGCTGATACCCAGATAGTGCACGGTTGTCGGGTTTTATTTCAGCGCGGCAAAGCCAGTACCAGCTGTCTTTGGGCAATGTGTTGCGGACTCCGAAAGAGCCAAGGCAGGCACGGGCAGACACTGGGGGAAAGTTCACTAACCACTTTTATGAATGCCACGATGGACGGTGACAACGTCTCCGCGGTAGCGACACAAATTGTACTTCTTGGGTGCTGATTGCAGCAAATGGCGGCTTCGCAGTGCATGCGATTAGGAATACGGAGGAAAGTAATCTTCAGGCACAGTTTCAGGATGTGGTTGTTAGAGGTGCCCGCACATTGCTTTCAGCTCAAGGCTGTGAGTCACTGCTGAGGTCCTTTTGTATCGGTGGCTTTATTCCAATCCCTTCATTGTAAAATAGCTCGGGCTGCTCGTTTTGCAGACAATGGCTGTTTGAGGTGATGCGCCGTACTGCTGGCTCCTTCTTCAGGGAAACACGCTGAGGGCATACGGCATTTGTACCTCGCACCTTTTACAGTACTTCTGGGAAATATAAATCTCTATATTTTTTTTTTGAAGCTTCGCAAAACTGGAAAACTCGGCTGCTTGTAAGGCTGACTTTTGGTGTGCAGCCGAAGACTGTGAGCCTAACTTGAATCGACAGGGCAACTGCAGAATGCGCGTAGGCTGCCAGTCGGTGATTATGCCTGTCGTGGAGGATCTTACCTGAGATACTACCGGGCTTGCTAGCGGCACGCCTATCATATTGCGCACAGTGAGCACACGTATGTGGGTATCTACGTTGAATCTCTGAACATTCATGAAAGGTGAGAGAGGCGTCGACCTTGGGAACAGAATAGGCGGCACTGCGTTGGCGTGGTAAATTCTACTGGGCGCAGAATTGCATTGTAGGCAATATTTTCATTCGTGCAGGGGAGATTGATCTATAGACACCCTGTGATTTCGGGCGACTGCTGAAGATCTCTAGCAAATAGAAGCAGAGGTTGAATTTCTGGACTTTTGAGGCTATTCGTTTGCAACCAGGAGCAAGGGATTTTGGCTGCGAAGGAAAGGGATTTCCGACGACTGTCAAGCATCGAAATTCATAAGCAGTTGACGCGCGCCGCCCGAGGGTCCTGGTGGAATAAGCACGAGGCAAAGCAGAACAAGTTTCCGGTTTATTTAGGGAGGGAAATGTAACATTGCCTAGTATCATGGGCAACTGCAGGCAGTATGTCACACCTAAGGCGAACAAGGGAGTAGCAGCGCAGGTGGCCCCTATGCAGGTGGCCTCACGTGGGATGGCAGTCATCAAGAGGTAGACGCCTGGAAATACTGACGCGTGCTGCAGCGTAGTAGCGACAAAATACTCGCTAGGACTGCAAATCTGTAAGCGCAACCAACTGAAATACTGGGCCATTCGTCTTCACAGACGCGCAGAAATGGCTGGAATGAATTGAGAAGCCAAGGAAGACGACGGGGCAGATGCTCATCAAGGAACACTTTGTGAGCTAGCACTGCCTGCTCAGCCCACTTTGAACAGCGAAAATTAATACGTATATTTGCAGCTTGTTGCCTTTTTAAAGCGTGCAGGTTTGCCGCGGCCTTGCTTGGCAGCTATGCAGTCAGCAAAGGCTGCACAACTTTCGCCTGTCTAGGTGCAGTGAAGGGCGACAGAATGTTCTCCCTTTTTGTTTGGTGATGTGTTTCTTATGAACCACATAACTCTCCGAGATACTGCAGATGCTTAGAAAACAAACGGCATAATTCTCGAGATGCAGCTCGTCTCAACGCTTGTGTTTGGCAGAAACTCTTGCGATTCTTGAACTTCATCTACCTAAAGCCTGTGAGTCTTATCCAATATAGTATACGTTTGCGATTTCCCAGATAAAACGGTAGTGTTTGAATCCATTGGGGACATAGCTCGGCGTGAGGCAAACTGTTTGTGGTTTTCGCAGCGGGGGACGCATATTTTGCAACAACTGGACGGTGCAGCTAAGCTAGTCGTTCGGTGAACATTAGCATTTCACGAGGCACAGGAAACATATATTGATATGATATGCTGAAAAACCGCAAAATGGCGGAGAAGTGAATGTATCTTGCAAGTACCATTCAGGAACGGAGCAATGACTTCAATGAACATCAGAGACCGCTGATTTACAGAAATTGTCCTTGAGGTCTTTGTTCCTCAGTAGAGCGGAAACACAAGCGGGCAGACTTACGGCTGAGCAAAATGAAAGGAAGTGCATCAATGCAAGCTACAGTCGCCAATGGAAGCGGCCGACCGTTGTGGGTCTTAACTCTGTGTAGGGTTCGAAAAACCTTCAATGTTTGGAATACTGCTGTGGATGAAGTCATGCTAAGCCACTGCAAAAGAGATGTTACTCTATTCTGGTGGAAAGGCGCAGCCGCTGAAATTTGTCATGTTTTCCCTCCAGCGGAAGGTTGTGAGTCTGGCTAGGCAAAAGATGTGAGCTGTCATATGCAGCTCCTCGTATCATTGGTAGGTCCTCATGCGACGAAGGGCGCGCAGGGGAGGCTGGCGGAGACGCGCCAGCGTACGATATTTGTGCAACCGTTGGCGGTACATGCACCGCGGTAAAACGCGATGTTCGTTTCTCCTTGTGGCTAGACAAACTGCAGAGGAATGCCTTGATTGATATGTCTAGAGGCGCTGTGTAATGCTGCACTCGGCGTTGCCTGAGGTTCCAGAAAGCGTTGAACGCCCTGCTGCTGGAGTCCTCCTCGCAGCTATGCTGGTTGACATTGTCGCATGCACTGTGCACCTCGGTGTCCTGTCGATGAAATGTTCTTGAATGTTCGATCGAGCTTGCACTTGTGACTGCACTGCAGGTGACTTTGGTTGGCCATTTTCACGTGGCTGAAACTACTTACGAGCAAAGGGAAGCGCGCTTGACTATAGCTTCAGGCGCCATCAAATTGGAAAAGGTTTGCTGGCAAGTAGGGTTTGTTCTTTGCAGTTGCGAACCCCTGAAATTGTCCACAGGTGATGCAGTGAAAATGGGAATAAATGCACCACACGCAAAATATCTTCGAGTCACGGTGCTTTTTGCACATATGCCACGATTTAGACGGTAAGATTCTTCCCCATGACAGTCGTTTCATGTTTCTTAGCGTCTACTTAGTTGTGAATCAAACGCGTGTGCTGCAGCAAGGATTCATTACCCCGTTCTCCGGTGCAGGTGACGCGGGTGGTAGATGCGCCAAGGAACTAGTCGGCTAATGCCCTGCGTTGCGGAAACGTTTATTTCACCTGCTTCAGAAAGTACACCACAAAGACAGCGTTGTTGCGGGCAGCCTGCAGTCTGCTTGTGGGAGAATTAGTGAGCTGCAGGGGCATCCTGCGACGTAACTGCCATGATGGTTTCTGCGGCACGTTTACTTCCCTTATCTCTGTTCAAAGTCATGTATGTAGGGCAATAGCGTGCAGACATCACCTAGTGATATGGCTAAAAGATAGAAGGGCAGGGTGGCGCTGGTATAGTAGCTCAATGGTTTACCGGTTTTGCAACATAGATGGTACGAAGAACAGTGGATAGGCTTTAAGACTTCCAGTTTCTTTTGTTCACAACAAAGGCTGATGCTTTGGTTTGAAAGGAAAGGCATCGTGTTGTATGCCTGACGGTCTGCAACGTGCCTTTTGTAGATTGTACGTTATACAAAATGATGCTTGTGAATTGCGCCCGCTGCAACAATGCCACACGCCAGCGGTTGAGAACACGCTGATTCAAATGGAGTCTTCCCTGAAGGACTAAAGCTACTTTTTGTTCCTCAAGCCCCTTCGTTGCTCAAACATGAGAAGCCATTGACGCCTGCGTCTGTTTTGATGCCTTTCCAGGTCTTGAGGGGCATCAAACTAAGGAATTAATATGAGGAAAACCAGGTTTGCTGGCGTTAAGTACGCTTTTATGGCGTATTTGTTACACACGAGACGGCTTCAACGTGATACCAAGTATTTTAGGGGAGCCAAGAGCTTCTGGTACAATGCCTGGTTTCTTGAGTCGATGCTAGCTATGCTTCTGCAGCCTTTGATGGCATGGCTATTCACCACTTTGCCTTATGCTGCACGTATCTTTTTAAACGTCCAAGTTAGCTTGGTTAGTTGGCATGTGAGCTGTGCTTGGAAATTTTGCGTTTAGGGTATGACCAACCGAAGCCCTATCGTATTTGCCTTGGTTGATGGAGGAGCCTTTCTAGAGTCGGTGTGTGTATGCGTGCGTGAAAAGAAATGTGACTTCGGAAACTGTCCCTATTCCAAGTGAAACCTGCATGGTTCGAAGCTAGAGCTGCTTACTGCTTCTGGCGAATCCAGGCGGCCTCTATACTACTTCATGAGTTTAAATGGCTTGCTTCGTCAGGCGTATGATGTGCGAACTTCGAAATATCTCAGAAAAAGTGTGCTTCCGAAGAGCTACTACCGAGGCAACGCTGCTGAAGGCCTTGTACGCTACGTTTTGCCCCCTTGCAAGTGTCGACTGCTTAGAAGACACATGTTGAATGCAAGTCTCACGTAACGCACAACCTAACAGCAGAGGAACCGGCTTCGCAGGCACTCCTGCTGCTGTCCTTTTTTCGCACAGCGTACGCCTTTTAAATTCCGCATTTATGCAAAGCAGCTTCTCGCTGGGACGGAGTGACAGCATGAAAATCCGAATCTACCTTCTGAGCTTCAATATGAAGCCCCTCATGGGGGCTTCATATTGCATATGAAGCTCCTGAAAGGGGCTTCATATTCAATATGAATATGAAGCCTTCATATTCAATATGAATATGAAGCCTTTTTCAGGGGCTTCATATTCATATTGAAGGCAGCCACAGAACACAATTATGGCACGTTACCGTGGTGTTTATGCAGAACGGCGTGTTGTTTACCGCAGCATTTCTCTTTTTTTCAAAAGAAAAACAAATGAATCGCTGAATCAGCCGGCATCCGGAAACGGTGGGGTTTGCGCTTATGCTTCCGGTGCTTTCAAGGCTGTGAGCCCGCTGCATGTGATAGCTGCCTGAGCTGAATTCATGACCAGTGCCTCTGCATACATCATTTTTTTGTGTGCTTTGTTTGAGACAGCAAATTCGAGGACATGCTTTCTCGTTGCACGTATGCTGTGGAGAGTGTATAGTAGGTGGCTCTGAGACACATCGCTACACAACGCTTTCTAGTGCTTTCCTAAGCGTCCCAACGCACACGAATTGTGACTTGAGGGTGCCAAAACAACCCGTCATTTGTGGTGCCACCGCTGTTTGGCTATTGCCATCGGCATACGCGCGTTATTTTTCACCACGACGGCACTTTTCCTGTGAACATACAAACATACAAAAAAGGCGTCTTGGACATGTAGTGTAGGCGAAGATGGGCGTGTGTCACAGTTCCTTTTACTACTGTGGGCGAGCTGGCGAAGCACAAGAAACTGGAGTGGATTCCGCGGGAAACCGTCTCATCACTAGTGACGTCCAATGAATGGCAGAAAAGCCTTGCTATTCGGGGTTTTGAGTAAGACAAATCCATCTCCAAACATTAGCAAATTTTCTCTTCCACTGCACGGACCATGCACGCACGGAAACGGTTAACGCCAACGCTTCCATTTCGGAGATGTACAATATACAATACCTCTGCTCTAAAGCATTATGAGGACCTCAAAGGTATCAGAGTTCGGTAGGCACTGCTTCGCAGGTGGCGAGGGAGAGTCGACTGTCGTAGGATAGGACAGGTTATGAGGCCGGACCGCTATCACGCCAATGCACAGGGCTCTAACACCGAGAGTTGCTTTATCTCTGTAGACTCCAAGAGAAACAAACAAAAACGCAGTTTAGTTTGGGGGCATATTTTTTGGGTGTGTGGGGGAGGGTTTGGATGTAGCCGAAGACGGTGAGTTGCATCTGTAAAGGCACGGCAGTGCGTGGGAGAAGACAAGGCGGACTTGATGAGGAGGTGGAGCGTTTGGGTTTTGTGAGTGAGGGCTTGTGTGCAGCCGGAGCCAGTGGGTTTGGACTTAAGGTGCGTTTGGTAAGTGTGGGCGTAGTGAGAGGGCGTGAGTGGGCGGTGGTTGTTCGGGGACTGTCGCGGGCACGTGGTGGATGGAGTGTTGGGGGAGGCGACGAGGTGATTGTGTGCGCATTGGGGGCATGAGAGTGTTATGATTCTGGAAGTAGTGCTTTTTGTGTATTGATTGTGGGGAGGTGTGAACTGAGAGGCGTGGTTGGGTGGATGAAACTGGTGCGTGCTGTGTTCGTATATGAGTGTTATGGCTTGTTGGGACTAACGCGCGACATCGGTTGCGGCATACACTGTGAGTGTGTGTGTGGAAGAGGAAATCAGCACTAGTTTTGTCGCTTTGCTCAGTCCCGATGACGAGTTTGGTGCAACGTGTGTGTGCGTCCGGCATCCGCTCGTTCGTTATGGGGCATTACAACGGGGTTAATTTTCTGTGCAAAATATGCGCGGGTTTTAGCCGCTTACAGTCATTCTGCGAAACGTTGGACTGTGCGAGTTTTTTCAAGTGCTCTTTTTACCTGGCCAATGGAAATTTGAAGTTGGTCCGCGGTGTTTAGGCTTGTGCTTTCGCGGCGTCGTGTATTCAAGAACGGAAAATTCGTCCTGAATGCTTTTCCGACAACTTCATAGAAACTAAAATCGCCATCAAACACCGCGGGTCTCCGAACAAACTTTGCTTGCTTTTTTTTGTTTGGAATAATGTATATATTGGGAGCGTATTCTCTCCGCATATAAAACCGGTCCGAATATTCGACTGTGAGTAGTTCAGGAACATGCGAAACTCGGTCCGCTGATTGCATGGAATGTTCTATCCGCAGATGCAGATGGTGCGAGGTTCCCTTAAATAAGCTGATGCTGTGAAAGAGCCGGACAGCCTGCGTAGAACATCTCATTTTTTTTACAACTACCATTTGATTATCGACATGGAATTACAGAAGCCTGTTGAATGGTGCGCAATAGACGG
Source organism: Eimeria tenella (assembly GCF_000499545.2). Lineage (NCBI taxonomy): Eukaryota > Apicomplexa > Conoidasida > Eucoccidiorida > Eimeriidae > Eimeria > Eimeria tenella. The sequence continues at coordinate 1,144,692 of NW_013541457.1, forward strand.
TGAGCCTTTTAATCAAAGCTTTGGCGTGTTGGCTCTCCATTTTCGCTACGTGAACCATTTTGTCAAAGAATGCCGCCAGACTTTGAAACGGACGGTGATTTTGTGCTTCAGTTGTACACTTGAAGCAATACACAGACAGCAAAGAGCTGATTGCAAACTGCCCACGATTGCACCAAGCTAGTGGATGTATTTTCGAAATCGGAGGACTTTGAAGACGTCGCGGAACCCGCACTGCCTATCTCGCCATAAGGTTAATTTTGACTTGCTGCGACCTTTTAGAGCTTGGTTAGATCGAGGCACAGCACTATTTCGGTGCTAATAAAGCATGCGTCGATGCCAATTGTCGGATTGTTGCTTAATGCAGGGACATGAATATCGCCCCAGTGGCTCACAAACCTACGCATTATCAAGGTTGGGCTGCCCAGAGAATATGTGACGCCTACAGCTGTGCGCAGAAACTGCTCTACTAGGCGTCTTCTCTCAAAATTCACATATATGGAGATGCACTAGATTTTTTTCGAATCCACTGTCGCTGCAAGCACTTCCCATTTGACGACACAGCTCAGTTCTGAGGACCGCTAGCCTCATGCAGCCATGTTGTTCCACCTTCATCTATGCAAGTGATGTGAAGCACGGTTGAGGCCCTGGGAAACGCTGGCTAAAGATAGTGCGCAAAAAATCAGTTGCGTGTGTAACCGTATCACTTTGCGATGACTAAAGCACAAGGGTTAGTCCTGAATTATGCCCAAGCACGACGCTGTGTGTTCTTGCAGAGCAGTATAACTTCAGTTGTTATGACGCATCAATAATTGTTGAATACAGCATTTGCGCCACGCACGAACTGTGGAGTGCAGCGACTTACAGCGAAAGTGGCACTTTACCACCGCTACGCGACGCAACATGCTCGATTTTCTGTAAGAGCTGGAGCCTTGACAACAATAGGCAGCTGCCGCTCTGCGAAAACATGTTGCTTGTCAGTGCGGTTTGAAACTTGCATTTACGAAAAGCATCAGCAGCCTTGTCCGAGACCGTTCTGTTGAGCCTTCAACAGCAAGGCGCAGCGTTGGGTTCTTTGTCTTCGCATTTATATGAGGCTTTGTGTATTCAATGCTCTTGTTAGGCGCTCGGCTTTTCTTCGTTTACCACAAAAAATATCATTCGCGTGCAAGCGAGCACGCGCGACAAAATCAAGCAGCAGACCTATGACTCATTCTCACTACGCCAGTTATTTTATGTGTATTTCATCAGGAACCACGGCAGATGCCACGTTTTCTGCCGTCGCACTGTGTAAGAAATTGTTACATTAGTGAGTTTGTGGCTCTGGCTGAACCTGTTGGTGTTTTACAGCTGCAACCACATTGCCACTACAATGTCACGCGGCTCAGTGCGAGGAGCAACTAACTCTTCGGCTGTTTCTGATTTTTCCTACCAGATAATTAGTCCTAAATGAGTGGAGCTGTCTGAAAGAACTAGAAGGCAGCCTGATCACCCAAGCGATACGTTGCCGGGTCGCTAGGTTCGTGCTAAACCAGGAAAGCCACGACAGTCCTAGATGCTTCATGAATATGATGTGGCCTCCTGACTTGTGTTCGCATATGCGCGCCGTCTATGAATTTCTCACGTATGTATGCGGACATCAAGGCTTTGGATTTTGATGCACAGTTGAGTATGAGACGTAAAACGGGAGGCACATCTCAGTTTGACGTTTACGGTGTCGTTGTTGAAGGTGCCGAAAAATTTCCGCAAAGCTGAAGGCTGTGAGGCTCAGGTAGAACAGCGCCATAGCTGCCAGTTGCACCTGACCCTCCCAGGACTACTGTGACTTTGGTTTGCAACTTAACGTGCTTTGAACTGTTAGTCATAAAGACGAGCATACCAGCATAGCTCAAATTGGTTGGAGTGGACCAAGACCTTGTATTACGGTTCTCCTCATAACAGTGATTGAAGCAGCCTAGCATCAGCTACTTTTGTATAATGGATGTAATTTATGTGCAACTTTCACCAGCAGTCGCGACGGAGTATAGAGTCCTGCTCCGCCGTTGTCTCATGATGTTGCGGCTCCTTGGTTCTTGGTTTTTTATCCAGCATTTTACATGCATCCTATGCGACCCTTTACAGGTTCTTTGGAAGACGTTTGAACAGCGCGTGAATGTCTTACCGTTGACGGATTAGTCGATGCCTCCAGAATTGCCGTGTCCACAAAATGGTCAGCAACCCGTCAAGAAGACACGGTCAGCTGCAGTTATAAAACTTGAATGCTTCACAATTGATGTAAGGGCATTCTGTTGCCAGTCAGATATCACCGGCCAGTTTTACGCCAGCCATGCACAAACAAGCTTTGGTTGGAGGGAAAACTAGGAGCAATTTAAGCCGCATTCTTTGGCATTTGCTCTCAGTAATGGGAGCTGTTGTGGTTTGCCTTCATTTGCATTTCACACTTTTGAGATATGCCTGCTCCATGGTATAGGTTGTCCTTGTGCAAAGGCTGTGATATCAAAAGCGTTCTCACCTTTCCCATACAGCCGCGTTATGCGTGTCCTGCTGAGTACTGCGGCTAAGCACAAAGTGATAATTCAAGCGATACAGCATAAGCATGCCCCGCTGTTTTGGGAAGGCATCGCACATGTTAAAGATGGTAAGTACCTGCCACTTCTTGAACGCAGCCTGGCAGATATCAAAGTCTTCAATTTTCTATAGCTATTGCTATAGTTTTTTTTGAGTCGCTTAAGGAGGTGAGTCAAATCCCTGAGTTCTATGTTATCACTACCGGGTGGACGCTAAACCATGCCAAGGCAACCTACTAGTTGGAAACGTACAAAGATGCAGCGAAAATAACGCTTCGAGCATCATGCAACTTCCTTGTTTGTTGACCGAAATTCTCTACATGTTTTGCCTTACTTTCGGCGTTTTGGCGGGTAACTGCATCTGCATCATTGCAGAGGGTCGCAGTTAGCTGGTTCATACATCGATCTTGCGTCATGATTCTGCGATCCCTATAAAACGTCTTTTTTACAATGTAGTGAACCTGGCGAATTTCATCACTAAGTGAAATGGAAAAGTTGACCGAACACCTAGACAGGACTAGTCAGTCGCTGCTGTATGGTGCTAAACAGGAGGTGCGCTCTTGGCCAATCCAGTAGCGCCAGAGTCTACAGCCTTTCTACCGAATCATGGGTGGACTTGTTTCTACTGCGTCTTCATGTACCGGGGAAAAGCCACTAAAATTATTTTCTATGCCTGCCTTAGCACTCCAAAACGTTCTAGTTTATTTAGTAACCAGATATTTGGCTTATTGGCTTTAATCATGTAGACTACAAACAATTTTGCCCCATGGCACTGATGCAATAGCTAGTAGATGATCATTTACTGCTTGTAATGAGGATTTCAAACGATGCGCGGTCAGCACAGAAAACTGTAAAGATGTCGACGACTGAGCGAGGCTTATTAACAAACTCAAGTACCAATTAGCAGGAATTAGAGGCCACTTTGAGCCCTGGATCACCTAACGCGAGATTATGGGTATTTGTGTCCCGCCCCAAGACCAACGACCTCTGGCCATTCAAAAAGGAACTGCCATGTTTGAACAGCATGCTCTTGTCTCTGTTGTCAGATTATTCGGGATGGAAGACGGGGTGCTCAAATGTTTGTTGCAAGAAGAACCAAAGTTCGGACTTTTCAGTCTCAGTACAACAATAAATACTATCCAACTAAGAATAGAGTGCCGCTTTCAAAGAGGTTGTAGTGCCGTCAACAAGGGGGTCAGAAGCGGTTCATTGTCCGTTCAGGAGTGACGCAGCCAAAAAAGAGTTCTTATATTGTGAGGCTATCACATATGTGGCGTCTGCGTTTCATGAGAGTGACAAATGCAGAAAAATGTTCTCTCCGTGGAAACGTGTAGGCGTTTCGAAACATAAATGCTCTCACATATGCAGTGTTATTCACACTTGATATTCGTATGAAGATGCTTGTTGATTAGTTCTCCGGAATAAGCTCTATTAGCCATTCTTTTCGAGATCAGAGGCTTTTGGAAAGATTTCATATCCCGAAGAAGATTGCTTGAAGGAGATCTAAATTTATTGAATGCCAGTGTCGCTGTTAGGATCTACCGTCTTCCGACGCAGCTTATTCATTTCGGGGACGTTACGACAGTGTTCAACGCGTTTTGCCCACGGAACGCATTGAGTTTTGCAAAGTTTGTGTTCTTGAAAGTTGGTGCGCCATGCTCTAGTCACGTCCAACGGAAGGTTCACTGTCCCGTCGAAGCGAAAACGCTAGCGCTTCAAAAACGTAGACGCTATCTAGATACAAGACGACTTATATCCAAGGTTGCAACTCAGATTTTGCATTGGATCTGCCTGAGATTCAATATTACAAGACACGTCCGCTCTGTTTGGAAGCCCTGCAGCACGATGAAACAATTCCGAACTGTTTGTGGAGTTGCCAAGCAAGAGTAAAAATACCTAACCGGCAATCCGATGCCCCTGCACATTTTACAAAGAGTACAGCGGTCCGTTCTGTGCCTAGCGACTTATCCGTGAAGCAATACAGTCATACACTCAAAAACGCTTTGTTCAGTCAGGAGCTGTGCTTACCTATGAGGCAGACAATCGTTTCCTACACCAACTCTATAGCACTTCAATAAAGCGCTGAGTGTCCAGATAACAGAATTGTGTGAGTAATAAATACTATGTAACTCGCCATCGTGTTGGAAGTTGGCAATATTAGCCCTCCGCCTCAGGTCGGATGTGCATCGGAGAAAGCTTGAACATTGCCTATATACAGTGGCGACACAATTTTCATGCGAATCGTTGATATGCTTGTACGCAATGCATGTGCGAGAAGATCTGAAGCTGAGGACCTGAATGCTATTCACATCTCGATGAATATTCTGCTTCAGAAAGTACGCAAGAAGGAAGCAGGGAGAACCACTCCGGATGCCATCATCAGTTTCACTCTACGCTGAGCTGTAGCCAGAACGACGCCGGCCTGCGGGCTTCACAGTTGCGCAGGCGAAGCGCTTAGTGTCACAGCTAATTCTGTGCATGAAATTGCATGGTGCTTGCCGAGCTGCGAAGATTTCGAGCTAGCGCCACTACTGTATGTTGCAAGAATAATTACTCACTGCATCTTCTCCAAAAAGCCACGCTATGAGGCTGCCAGTATCCTAAAAATATTGATGCGCTCTGCAGCAGCGGTTTCCAGCAGCTAAGTGTGCGTCAAATAACATGACAGGAAGCAGGCTAGGGTGAATAGGCATTTTCTCCAGAACCTCCTCCAACATTGTTCACGGAAGCTCCAGCAGACTGTTTATGACTCTCTTGGAATTTACGGAAACCGCGCGTAGATGGGCCAAAAGCTCCATCCGCCGAGCGCGCATGGCTGGAATACTTGGCTCTACGATTCTTATTGAATGCCCACCAGCACGCATGAGTGTACAGAAATATAACAAGCAAGCTTCTAGCAGATACGGCAACGATGACAAAACTTTGCACCTAAATCCAAAGAGGTTCTGTGGGCGTTGTGCTGCTCATTGTCTACCAAGCTATTCATGGACAGCTCCGGGAACACACGATAGTCTGTACGCTGCGAAATTGCTTTACTGTTTACCTTAACTTTCTGCAGGATCTTAGTAAACTTATTTGGGCCACAATATTTCGTTGTGGTTCCGGTGAAAGATAGAATGGAGAAAGGCATACAAAACTTTGCCATTGATGATCGTTCTGCGTACTCGACGTCTTACGCGTGCCTCTAGACAATGTGTACGTGCCACAGCGTGACTCTAATTTACCCAGTAAAGACAATGTGCGCATGCTGTGAGCATTTTGGCGCGACCGTGTGATTGTAGCCCAAGACGCGTGTGGACACGAAGACAGTGAGGCATGACATTTTACAAAGCAAAGGCTGAAATGTCGTAACAGAATTGAAAGAGTGTTACTTGTGGAGTACAAACGCGAGGACAAGAGCATCTCACTGTTACATCATATATGGTAATAAGAAAAAGTCCACTTCTGCGTATGATGCCCCTGTTTCCTTATCTCGACGCGGGGTTGAACGGTGTCGGGCCACTCTTCCATTTGTGATGCGTGTCCTTGGTAGTAAGGATTTGCCTCGCCATTTTCACGCTTCTAAAAATCGAGCAGCGATTAGAAGAATCGCTGGCCATGTGTTGAGAGCAAAAAGCCATGGTAGAAGGCTGCTTAAAGAAACGAGGAAACGACTTGGCTTTAAACTGATACTTACAACATTTCCTGCCAGAGTTCATGCAAGTACAGGGAATGTGGAATCTGTTTAACGCGATTGCCTTCAGAAGGTGCGCGGAACGTTGCGACTGGCCACGTGGATGAAGAAATGCTGGCAAGTTCGTCCAGTAAAGATGGTACCACTGCACATCTGCCAACAGCAAGCCACTTGAATACTGAGGTACCATCCCTGTCTTTGTTTTAATTGCATGTTTGAGCACGCAGTCTTTCCCAAGGTTTATCTACGCACACTTCCACTCAGAAAGCTTGAATCGTGCTTACGTAGGAGGAAGGCTTTAGGCTTGCTCACTCCAAAGCCGTCATCGTAGGAACTGAGCATCAGTGTTTGCAGTGTTTGCGATCAGGTGTCATTGTCTAGCGCAGGGGCACAGATTATTCTTTCGCGTTGGCTTTGTAAAGGTGCATGCAATGGTGAGATAATACTGTGTGAGAGATTGAAATCATTTTGACATTGTGTTTCTTTCTCCTGAATCTGTCATGTAGACCGTCCGCAAAGCGATTATAACGTAAAGGACATGTATGTTGAATATTAAATTATATGGGTATAGCGTAGCAGCGGAGTCCTGCAGGTGTTTGCACTGGAGCCATGTAGAGCAGATTGGGCAAGCCCCTCCATAGTGATTCGAGTAAGCTAAGCTGCAAGGGCTTACAAATAGTGGCTCGAAATACCGTTTTAGAAGAGAAATATTATTTGTACGTTATGCAATGAGGCGCTTTGTCTGTTCTGCGCAATGAGGCCTTACTAGTCGGATAACAACACGTATGGCATTCCCATTGGTACAAAAGAAGGAGAGAGTGAGACAACTTTTTTGATTTCCTGTGACGCTTTGGAAAAAGATGTGGCTTCACGTAACTTTTTAACAGGGTCTTGTCCTCTACAATATCAGTCTTGATTGACTTCAATGCCAAATGCCGTTCCCCTGCGATTTTGACCCTTGTGCAAGACGTTTTGCTTTACCGAACTATTCTTGGTGCTGCTATTTGTGCAACTGAATTGCACTGCAGAATTGTTTACAGCGCCAGTTGCTCGCCATACGATCTGAAGTGCATAACCGGCGGTTAAAAGTGATTTAGAGAGGCTTGTCAAAAGGCAGTCGCGGCTGCTTTCAGTCATAATTTGTCAACAATTCGCCGGACGAGGTTAGCACATACGATCATGCACTTGGTTATCGTTCCAATGATTATCTGACTGTTTCTGGAAGGGCAACCACTGAGTGCTGCTGCGTGCGTTGTCACGTTACGCCATCCGTCAAGCCAGGGCATGATTAATTGTCGCACGTAAACTTCTGCAAGGGCTGCCTTCAATGAACAGCATGCTGTTTACAAATTAATTATGCGGCGCCTAAACAAAAGAGCTGCTGAACTCGAATAGGCGGTATTGCGTCCAAGTGTCGAAAACACTATCATATCTCGCTCTAGCAAGTGAGTTGGAGACGACATCACCTAAGAGTTATGTGAGCTAAGTAATCTGGCAGAGTAGGAATGCACTTCCAACTTGTTTACCTCAGTGGAGACGCTCGGGTTGATTATCAAACTCATGGCTGGCTCGATCCCCACAACCAGTATGCCGGCAGACTTTTCAATATTCTCGCCCCCGGATGCTTCCACACAAATTATGTATGATTTTGGAAATCTCGTGTTATACCATGAAACAACGGTGAGGGAAAGCACTCACTTAGGCTAAGACTATGTGTCCTTGGTATGTACACGGTAAGCTCGAGTAACGCAGCATTGAAAAGGCACCCATTTATCACGCACACTACGCGTCGATGAGCAGGCTGCCTCCGACGTAGCCATTGTAACAAATACCAACGAGTAAATGCCTTGAGCGCCCACCGCTCTGGCCTGAAGTGCGTAAAGAGTCGAGGACCGGCAGCGGTCTGCCACGCCTATTGATATCACGGCACCATAGGCAAAAATCGACAACAGCAGAAAACGACCCCGAAATGCATTTACATCAATTTCACAAGCAGACATAAAGGCTAACCTTCTTCCAAAGGCGCTCCAGTGTGCGAATAAACGCTCATATTATTGTGCAGAGAACCATTGTGTTCCGAGCGGCGCCGTAGAGAGTACGATTCAGGTTGCTGCATGGGAGCAACAATACAATGACTCCAAAATTCGAGTCTAGCTGGCATGTGATGAGTGTGTTGCAGTCTTTGAAGTCGTCTTTGTATCTCCTGGGACCACATGTTGCAAAAGAAAAAAGGCACATTGCTGTGCGAAGCAGATGGATCATGATTGTGTGCTGGTTTACAGCATGGCGCCCTAGTTGTGGAGATATCGCGTGGCCAGCGCTGTTTTGTAAAACGCAGATATGTGTCGAGCTGATTATTAGCATTTTGGTTCCCTCATGACGCGACGGAAAGGCGTTCATAACATCCACGAATTTCACAGGCCTGCAAACTTTTGCTTTCTCCGATGGGGCCTACACTAAAACTGATTATTGTTCTTTCTCAAAAGTAAGACCCTGCCGCATTTATTTCATCATGGACACCTCCTAAAACACAGGCGGTGCGTTTGCAGACAACATATACTATGCTCCACCCACATACGAATTCATCAGGATCCTGACAGTGCAACGGGAAGGAGGAGTGCCTCGCTGGGGACTGCTAATTTTCACTGTACATTACTCGCGCTTTCTTTCATCGCTGCCTGCGACAAAGACATATTTTGATGACGGAATATTGAGTATCATTCGTGAGCAAGCAGGAATGGCGTTTCTTTGAGTTTTACAAGTCTGCCAGAAACAAAGGATTCAACTTCGCACCAAGGCTGCAACCACATTCTAGTCCATGGTGACGCTTTTGAGTTTTCTCATTCTCCCATTTCCGCATGTAAGGTCTATGCAGCTCGCACGGTTCATCGCTTCTTCACCTCGTCGTATTGTCGGCATGCAGAAAGCCCCGCCGTCTTGTGCATGCTCACTTGCACCAAGAACCTGCTCGTCTAAGCATGCTGGAAACTCGTGTTTGTTGTCTTTCAATCGGTGCAGCCATGGAACCTTGTGATTGCATTGAGCAGCTTCGAATCCCAGATTGTGCGTTTTGCCCCAGTGATACGCAAGCATCGTAGCATGTTGCCCCTTAAGATGAGGCCAGCGACATGTCGGCTAGCGCAAAAACTTAACCGCAATTCGCTAATCTTGACGGCCTGCTCTTCTTCAAAAACCTCTGCGCGTGGGCTAAATTTTTGCAGCCAGTGTTATGGAGAACTAAGAGCAGTGCGTTCATGGTTCGTCGGTTAAAGTAGCTCCACACGCCTCAAGAATCGAGCTAATGTCGCCCCTTGGCAAGTAGTCACAATCCCTGACTGCACTTTTCCATTTGCAATGCTGTACGCGCGTCACGCACATCAGAATTCACCTTTGCCTGCAATGTTTGAATTGTTGTAGCGGCCTCTGTGGGGGCGAAGACACATACGGGGCAACGCTTCCCTGACATGAATCGCTAGGAGGTTGACTTCGCATGACTTCGCATGGCAAGGAAGCAGTGCCACCAGCTTGCACGCACGTCCAGCTCCAAGCTTACGCCCTCAATCTCTCTAGCGGCAAGCGAGTTGTACTAAAACAGAGCTCAACAAACGCCATGGGATAGCTTGGCAAGGCGGCTCGATGACCTCGAGAGGCGCTGTTGGGTAGTGGCAGAACGAAACACTCGTTTGCTTGCTATTGTGCTGAGTTCGCCTACTGCCTGAATGAAACGGTTCTCGTGAGTGCACTATGATGCTCACCAGCAAAGATTTCAGCCTGAAGTATACAGAATAGTGCGAGCCATAGGAGAGGTGAAGCGTGTCATCTTCGTGGAAATTGGCGACGTTTGTTGTCTGCCGCAGCTGGGATGCTGATCAAGCTCGCTTGCGCATTCCCTATGCGTACTCGTGACGCGGTGTTTGTGCAAATCTTTGGTATGCCTGTAAGCGAAGCATATACGATGATGTTTGGATTAAACGCCATCCACGCGTCAAGGAGCGTGTAATAATATTTTGTTCCAGAGAGTACGGTGGATGCAAGCAGGGAGAATCGCTGTGCACCGTGGTTTTCAGCTTCACTCTACGCTTAGCTGGGAACAGCACAAAGTCCGCCTGTGAGTTTCGCAGTTGCTCCGGCACAAGACTCCGTGCAGCGGTGCAGCGACTGATTGAAGCAGTATGCGTGAAATGGTATCCCCGAACAAGCCGGGGGCAGGTGAATGATCATGTATAGCTGGTGCTTTTGCGTCCACATTGGGCACGAGGTTTTCGAGACACGTTTCTCCAGAGATGTGCAGCCTCATATTACGGGCACGGAAGCAGCTCTTCTGAAACCTGAGGCAACAGCTCACAGTTCCTTAAATGGGCTAGGACAGTTGAGAGCAACCTTGCTGTGGCCTCAAGAAGTTGACACGTGATTTCGAAGATGCACGTACGTTTGATGGACTGAAGGTCCAATTTTGGAATGTCCTATTCTTTTAATTTTGTTGCGCTGCAATATGGCGTCGTCCAGAAAATCCATAGCGGCATTTTTGTGGTGAAAGTGTTTCCGTGAGAGAAGGAGTGGCACTGAGTTAGTTCATTCGTTAAGGCAGCACGCATTTGCAGTGTTGTGTTCTGTATGTGCATGCGTGCGAGGATGCGGGAAGGATATGAGGACAATTCAAAACCATTGCACAGCTTGATACATCTGACGGCGTTCAAGAGAGTACGATTCAGGTTGCTGCATAGGCGCAAGAGCACAATGACTCCAAAATTCGAGACTTGCTGGCATGTGATGAGTGTGTTGCAGTCTTGGAAGTCGTCTTTGTATCGCCTGGGACCACCTGTTGCAAAAGAAAAAAGGCACATTGCTGTGCGAAGCAGATGGATCATGATTGTGTGCTGGTTTACAGCATGGCGCCCTAGTTGTGGAGATATCGCGTGGCCAGCGCTGTTTTGTAAAACGCAGGTATGTGTCAAGCTGATTATTAGCATTTTGGTTCCCTCATGACGCGACGGAAAGGCGTTCATAACATCCACGAATTTCACAGGCCTGCAAACTTTTGCTTTCTCCGATGGGGCCTACACTAAAACTGATTATTGTTCTTTCTCAAAAGTAAGACCCTGCCGCATTTATTTCATCATGGACACCTCCTAAAACACAGGCGGTGCGTTTGCAGACAACATATACTATGCTCCACCCACATACGAATTCATCAGGATCCTGACAGTGCAACGGGAAGGAGGAGTGCCTCGCTGGGGACTGCCAATTTTCACTGTACATTACTCGCGCTTTCTTTCATCGCTGCCTGCGACAAAGACATATTTTGATGACGGAATATTGAGTATCATTCGTGAGCAAGCAGGAATGGCGTTTCTTTGAGTTTTACAAGTCTGCCAGAAACAAAGGATTCAACTTCGCACCAAGGCTGCAACCACATTCTAGTCCATGGTGACGCTTTTGAGTTTTCTCATTCTCCCATTTCCGCATGTAAGGTCTATGCAGCTCGCACGGTTCATCGCTTCTTCACCTCGTCGTATTGTCGGCATGCAGAAAGCCCCGCCGTCTTGTGCATGCTCACTTGCACCAAGAACCTGCTCGTCTAAGCATGCTGGAAACTCGTGTTTGTTGTCTTTCAATCGGTGCAGCCATGGAACCTTGTGATTGCATTGAGCAGCTTCGAATCCCAGATTGTGCGTTTTGCCCCAGTGATACGCAAGCATCGTAGCATGTTGCCCCTTAAGATGAGGCCAGCGACATGTCGGCTAGCGCAAAAACTTAACCGCAATTCGCTAATCTTGACGGCCTGCTCTTCTTCAAAAACCTCTGCGCGTGGGCTAAATTTTTGCAGCCAGTGTTATGGAGAACTAAGAGCAGTGCGTTCATGGTTCGTCGGTTAAAGTAGCTCCACACGCCTCAAGAATCGAGCTAATGTCGCCCCTTGGCAAGTAGTCACAATCCCTGACTGCACTTTTCCATTTGCAATGCTGTACGCGCGTCACGCACATCAGAATTCACCTTTGCCTGCAATGTTTGAATTGTTGTAGCGGCCTCTGTGGGGGCGAAGACACATACGGGGCAACGCTTCCCTGACATGAATCGCTAGGAGGTTGACTTCGCATGACTTCGCATGGCAAGGAAGCAGTGCCACCAGCTTGCACGCACGTCCAGCTCCAAGCTTACGCCCTCAATCTCTCTAGCGGCAAGCGAGTTGTACTAAAACAGAGCTCAACAAACGCCATGGGATAGCTTGGCAAGGCGGCTCGATGACCTCGAGAGGCGCTGTTGGGTAGTGGCAGAACGAAACACTCGTTTGCTTGCTATTGTGCTGAGTTCGCCTACTGCCTGAATGAAACGGTTCTCGTGAGTGCACTATGATGCTCACCAGCAAAGATTTCAGCCTGAAGTATACAGAATAGTGCGAGCCATAGGAGAGGTGAAGCGTGTCATCTTCGTGGAAATTGGCGACGTTTGTTGTCTGCCGCAGCTGGGATGCTGATCAAGCTCGCTTGCGCATTCCCTATGCGTACTCGTGACGCGGTGTTTGTGCAAATCTTTGGTATGCCTGTAAGCGAAGCATATACGATGATGTTTGGATTAAACGCCATCCACGCGTCAAGGAGCGTGTAATAATATTTTGTTCCAGAGAGTACGGTGGATGCAAGCAGGGAGAATCGCTGTGCACCGTGGTTTTCAGCTTCACTCTACGCTTAGCTGGGAACAGCACAAAGTCCGCCTGTGAGTTTCGCAGTTGCTCCGGCACAAGACTCCGTGCAGCGGTGCAGCGACTGATTGAAGCAGTATGCGTGAAATGGTATCCCCGAACAAGCCGGGGGCAGGTGAATGATCATGTATATCTGGTGCTTTTGCGTCCACATTGGGCACGAGGTTTTCGAGACACGTTTCTCCAGAGATGTGCAGCCTCATATTACGGGCACGGAAGCAGCTCTTCTGAAACCTGAGGCAACAGCTCACAGTTCCTTAAATGGGCTAGGACAGTTGAGAGCAACCTTGCTGTGGCCTCAAGAAGTTGACACGTGATTTCGAAGATGCACGTACGTTTGATGGACTGAAGGTCCAATTTTGGAATGTCCTATTCTTTTAATTTTGTTGCGCTGCAATATGGCGTCGTCCAGACAATCCATAGAGACGTTTTGAAAGCGGTTTCCTTGATGCGTCAGAATCTCCTCTAGGAAGTGCGTCCTCGCTGGTGGCATCTCCTTGCAACAAGGCGGTCTGGATATGCATGCGGGCAAAGCTGCGGGGAACATATGAGTAGCTTTCAAAAACATTAACTGTGGAAGTCCTTGTACCGACATCCGAAAACCAGGAGATACGTCGACCGATAGCGGCAAGGGCTTGACAACGCCAGATGTTGCGCCGCTGGTGTTTGGTGTGAGATAGATGCACTGCATGCGTGTAATATCCTCTTAAGTTCAGCTTTAGCCTCTGCCCCTCAGTTGGTGCACTTGATTGCGCTTCAGACTGCTGAGCCTTCCCCACGAAGTTGCCGAGGAAGATATAGCTCAAACGTTTTATTAGAAAGAAACGCCAACGTTCATATTTCGTGATACTAGATCTCCCGTGTGCGTTAGAATATATCCAAATGGCGCAAATTTTGCTTAAAATACGTGCACAACAATCCCCCCCTAGAGTCACACGAGCGCTATCATTGTAGCGAAGATGGGTTCGACTGTTGCTGCTTAATCCACCACGTTGCATGCATCATAGAGTACTCGACCTAATTTTTGTGACTACGCGTTGCGCGTTGAGTTGTCGTACCTCTGATCTGATTCAAATACCCTAATTTGCACGAGTAATTACTCACTGCATCTTCTCCAAAAAGGCCACGCCATGAGGCTGCCAGTATCCTAAAAATATTGATGCGCTCTGCAGCAGCGGTTTCCAGCAGCTAAGTGTGCGTCAAATAACATGACAGGAAGCAGGCTAGGGTGAATAGGCATTTTCTCCAGAACCTCCTCCAACATTGTTCACGGAAGCTCCAGCAGACTGTTTATGACTCTCTTGGAATTTACGGAAACCGCGCGTAGATGGGCCAAAAGCTCCATCCGCCGAGCGCGCATGGCTGGAATACTTGGCTCTACGATTCTTATTGAATGCCCACCAGCACGCATGAGTGTACAGAAATATAACAAGCAAGCTTCTAGCAGATACGGCAACGATGACAAAACTTTGCACCTAAATCCAAAGAGGTTCTGTGGGCGTTGTGCTGCTCATTGTCTACCAAGCTATTCATGGACAGCTCCGGGAACACACGATAGTCTGTACGCTGCGAAATTGCTTTACTGTTTACCTTAACTTTCTGCAGGATCTTAGTAAACTTATTTGGGCCACAATATTTCGTTGTGGTTCCGGTGAAAGATAGAATGGAGAAAGGCATACAAAACTTTGCCATTGATGATCGTTCTGCGTACTCGACGTCTTACGCGTGCCTCTAGACAATGTGTACGTGCCACAGCGTGACTCTAATTTACCCAGTAAAGACAATGTGCGCATGCTGTGAGCATTTTGGCGCGACCGTGTGATTGTAGCCCAAGACGCGTGTGGACACGAAGACAGTGAGGCATGACATTTTACAAAGCAAAGGCTGAAATGTCGTAACAGAATTGAAAGAGTGTTACTTGTGGAGTACAAACGCGAGGACAAGAGCATCTCACTGTTACATCATATATGGTAATAAGAAAAAGTCCACTTCTGCGTATGATGCCCCTGTTTCCTTATCTCGACGCGGGGTTGAACGGTGTCGGGCCACTCTTCCATTTGTGATGCGTGTCCTTGGTAGTAAGGATTTGCCTCGCCATTTTCACGCTTCTAAAAATCGAGCAGCGATTAGAAGAATCGCTGGCCATGTGTTGAGAGCAAAACGCCATGGTAGAAGGCTGCTTAAAGAAACGAGGAAACGACTTGGCTTTAAACTGACACTTACAACATTTCCTGCCAGAGTTCATGCAAGTACAGGGAATGTGGAATCTGTTTAACGCGATTGCCTTCAGAAGGTGCGCGGAACGTTGCGACTGGCCACGTGGATGAAGAAATGCTGGCAAGTTCGTCCAGTAAAGATGGTACCACTGCACATCTGCCAACAGCAAGCCGCTTGAATACTGAGGTACCATCCCTGTCTTTGTTTTAATTGCATGTTTGAGTACGCAGTCTTTCCCAAGGTTTATCTACGCACACTTCCACTCAGAAAGCTTGAATCGTGCTTACGTAGGAGGAAGGCTTTAGGCTTGCTCACTCCAAAGCCGTCATCGTAGGAACTGAGCATCATTGTTTGCGATCAGGCGGCATTATTTAGCAGAAAGTCACGTAGTATTCTTATGGAGTAGTTTTGCAGCGGCGCATCCGACTAGAGCCAACACTTCCCTAATAGGTCAGCTCTCCTATTGATCCTGCGTGACACCGAATGAGCTAAAAGCGTGTTTTCCAGTGAACAGCTGGGACCTCTATGGTATGACGTGTGGCGAGCAGTCCAGCTGGCATCAAAGGTGTCTTTCTGAGATGCTCACGCCAGTTGTAAACAAGCTTTATCCGCTGTCTATTGTTGTTCGACATGCTGGCCTTGAAATATCACGAAGAGCATTCCTTTGTTGCTCAGTCATTGGCGACGCACACGAACATAAAAACCTGAACCCGTTATTTTGGCGCAACAAATTAGTGCGACATGGCAGGCTGCTGTGGAAGTCACTAATCACATGAAAACAGCGCGTGCGACAACTGTGTCTTGTGTGGTTCAGCACATTTTCAAAAATACGACCGTAATTTGGCGTATTTGGAGCAATGTGAAATTGTGTACAACACGGGTAGCTGATGAGTTTTCATGCCAGATAGTAGGCTCTGGGTTGTCCTCGTCTAAAAGCCCAGAGCCTGCTGAGCTGTCCTGAAGTTTCTGCTGGTTAGGGCAAGTGCCCTTTCAAAGAAAAAATATTACAACATCAACTTGGAAACAGTCCAGGGCGGACTGTAGTCAATTGTTGAATAGTTCTGAGAGACCAAAAACTGAGCGCTAGATTGTTTTTTTTTGCGCCTCCCGTCAAGCAGAAGGAAACCATGTGCAAGGAATGCTGCGCACTGAAAGGGTTCTGTTTTTGGCGTTTTCTTCCTCACTATGATATACAGAAGCTGCCAGACATGATTTTACAGTAGCACGTTTCTTCACGTCGCCTTCAAGTTGCGTCTCTGGTGTCCATTGATAGTTTGTGAGGTGATAGTAGCAGTGCTGCATTACTTGTATGGGCATCGACAAACAGACCTATAGGCGCTAGGGATTGCTATGTATGCTGTAGTCCCTGCGATCCCTTGCTGTGACGGTACCAGCAGCCGTTTGTCGGCAGTCAATTTTCACAATTTATCGCGGTCGTTACGAGTGTTAAGACGTGCGGTTTGCTTGCTTGCTGAACGCCACCTTTGAATCCCATAACAAGAGCCTGCGAGAGGTGCAGGCATTGTGAAATGCATAACTACAATTCAACGTGCCTCAAGCAGAACGCAAAGCGGTTCTTTTATCCCATATTCGACTTGATACCTTGCCATTTCAAGCGGGTGTGTTTTCCTGTCTATTAATGAGACTTGCTTTATTTCAGTGGCAGTGACACTGTATCTGCCAGAAATAAAAGCAGCAGTTCACCATATACTTGACACCACGTTTGCTTCACTTCGTTCGAATTTCAGTTCCCAATTGGAATAGGAATAAGGGGGTACTATATCAGTCTGGATTGAGTGCCGCGTGCTTTGCATGATTCATAATCTGGTGAGGAAAGTGAAAATAACTTTGCGTCTGCTGTGTGAATACTTCGACTTATTTTTTCTACACGTTCGTTCTTTTTCTCTCTTCAACCTCAGGAAGTGGGTTTATCTTGGGGCTGTGTATACTTGTGGACGGCACCAAAAAGACCACAGTGGTAACTAATGTAAATAAGTGGCGTGACAGGTTCGAGGCGCTTTCATTGTCTGCGGCGTAAACCAGTGCTAAAAATTTAACAGAACTTCTTTGTATGCAGAGTATTTGAAATAAACACTCTGGACGTTTGAAATTATCGTAAAGCACAGCTGTTCGCGCATCATATGCGCCAATAAAAATTAGCAAGGCGTACAATCCGATGCATATTGGCTGAGCTGAATGCCTGTGTCATGTAATCTCGTTCTGCCCTGTCACTGTAACTTTGCTAGCATGTGTTCACTGTCAAGCCTCAAGAACGTCCACTTTCGTGTAGTATCTTCCTTCCGTGTTCTCTGAGGCAGCTGTTTCCACTACTCCTCAGGCAGCAGGACATTCTTAACTATGCAGGGATTCTTTTTGTTCACATTCATGCGTTGTTTACAATCAAAAAATATAAACGAACATTTTGCCGCTAAATCCAACTTGGCAGGCTGAGCCTAGTGTTGGCGGGCGATACAGACCATTCTTTGAATTGGTGCGTTTTTTTTCGATCGACTTCGCCCCGAAGTATGACTACACACGAATTTCCAGCTGGTAAGCTAAATTCAGTCCAGATTAAAGTAGAGTGCTGAAATCCTTCTCAAATAGCATGATGCGTCTTTTGCCTTTTCGACGAAAATGCAATTCTCCCTAGGCAAACAGTTTGTGGCCAGTAGTGCTCTTGAGCCACGTAGGCTGTGTTACCTGGTCTGACACTGCTGTTTCGGCGTGCAAGAAGCTTTGTTTTCCTAAGACAATGAATTTGAAAGATATTGGCAGATATCTGACCCAGTAGAGTTAGTGATGAGATAAAATCAAGTCCCTCTCGCGGTTAACCAGGGGTCCCAACAATACTATAATGCTGGTGCTGCTTGCATTAACCTCCCCTGCGAGGTCATCAGAGTGTTAGACACAGTAGCATATTTTTCCTTTGCGTGTTGATCCTTGTTAAAAGGCTCCGACGCAGTGTGTTCTAATCACACGAAAAAACGGTTGCACTGTTAAGTGTGGCACTCACTAACAATACCTACCACTGCAGCAGAGACAACTGACAACCAAGCAAGTAAGCCACAGAAAAATCACCTGTGAATAAGAGCAGTTAACGCATAATTGCGTGTAATTTCTTCTCTGGCAAATATGCTAGCTTGTGCAGGACCATCTAGTTAACAATGCAAAAGGTCATGAAACGCTCCACGAAGTCCTCAGAAATGTGTGGAAAGTTCACAGGATTCACAGGATACAATTGCCATGACAGAGCGTGCGTTAGGCTCATATCATATTATTACCATCAGCTAATTCTGCCGAACGGTTCTTTCAGCCCTGTGGTAGCATCACCCAAGCTACGATGCTCTGTTCTATTTAGAGGGTGACTGTACTCACAATAGCACGTTCCAGGCATAGGCCTGTAGATGAAGTAGGCGCCGATGTGATGGTCTCGCATGAGTACAGTACTATGTTTTTGCAGAAACAATTTAACGAAAGCCTCAAGATTCTTCAGACACCTGGACGCGGTCCTGCAGGGCAAATGTTGAATTTTTGTTGTCTTCTATAGCAGACAAACTCTGCCCTATGTATCCTCTCCTCCGGCTCTGAATAGAAGCTAAAATTCTTTAGAGGCTTCCAAGTGACTCAATTTTGGGCGTGTTTCCACACTTTCGCGTTTTTTTGGCTCTACGTTCATGAATGTGCCAAGCTGGTAATCCCGCGTGTTTTGAAGCTGTGCTTCCAAATAAAGGGATAGCTGGCACGAACACAGCGCTGCGAAGAGCGTCTCCATGTGCAACAAATCCGATTATTGTGTGGGCCTACAGTGGCCTTTGGTTTTTCTGCGCAGAATGTCAGTAATGATGGTCCCTCGACTCGAAAGCACCATCTTGTGATGCTGGGTTTAACATTGAAGAAATTCCCACGCGATCTTTAAACTGTTTCCTTCTACATTGTTCCATATTTTTGCAACCGGGAGGTGTCTTAGCTGCTGCGTGGCATTTGAAAAGTGCGTAACTCGAAATTGCTTTCCCGTGTTAGTGCAGATTGACGACTTACTTCCAAGCTCCCAAACTGTTTGAGTCTTGATTATGCAGGAGGGCAAAAGCGTCGCAAAAGCATCTCTGAGGTTTATTTCCTGATGTCCTCAATCGTGAGGCAGTTTGTCTGAAGCACGCGGCGTAGATGCTACTAGAGGCGCTGCAAATGGCTTGCAGTAAGAAAAGCTTATGATATCTCTTCAACTCGCCATTTCATGATCACTCTAAAACGCAAGCTGCGCTGCTGGAAGGCCCCATTAATCATTTTCTTCTTCTGGGGTTGCTATGCTTTTTTCGCGTCTTATGGCTGATCCTTGTTCAATTATTGGCAAACTTGTTTCTGCTTCACAGCTGCCAAATGTCTGAAGAGTAGCCTCAGCATTTGCAAACATGCCTCGCTGCAGCAAATACGGGCAACGAAAAACATTAGCGTGGTGCAGTGAAGTCTAAGTAAGAGCGTGGCAAATGCTGCAGACAGTGAGGTTCTCAATACCTGACCCGAAGTTCTTGGTACCTTCTTTCATGTGCTTTTATCGTATCAAGTAAAGTGTTTGTCATTTAGTTGCTGAAAGCAGCGACGTATTAATCAAATGCCAGTGGGAAGCATAATTGAACGCTCATTTGCAAACTGGCATTTTACTGCTCTTGGAAGGGTACGGATTTCTCTTAGAAAAACGCATGCATGAGCCACTATAATGATGGTGTGA
Source organism: Eimeria tenella (assembly GCF_000499545.2). Taxonomy (NCBI): domain Eukaryota; phylum Apicomplexa; class Conoidasida; order Eucoccidiorida; family Eimeriidae; genus Eimeria; species Eimeria tenella. Next base: position 1,164,572 of record NW_013541457.1, read on the forward strand.
TGCAGTGAGCATGAAGTGTATTTGTCGTATCATTGTAATCTCCAAAGGAATTGTTCAATATGAAGGTTATCAAAGAAAAAATTCTGAAGACGAAACGGTCGAAAGGAAAGGGCGTGAATAATGCGATTAAGAAAGTAAGCGGACACTAGACGTGACAAACAAGCCTTCAGAAGCATCAAAAAAGCTGCGAATGTCTTATTTGGTGCAGCGTATGCATTTGTTTGCAAGTAGCACGTTCTTCAGTTGACTTGCTGCGAAGACCATTGTGCTGCTTCTGTCATGGGCGCACTGAGGTGCATCTAACTCTCATTATTAATACAAAGGACACTGGCAGGTATGTACACGGTACCTCAATATTCTGATTATATCACAGGCAATACATTATACAGAACATAATGGGCGTGCGCCAAATGCCCTGCATATATCTTAAAGGAATCTAGGAAAAAAGCGGTGCGCTAGTTTAGCGTGCTTGAAACGCGCTAGTCCGTCTACGTAAATAATGCTGTTAAAAGGAAAGCATCCGTGATGCTGCAGTCAGTGCGACGAAGAGGCCTGCCTAATGTTCATGCGAAATGATGCGACACTGTATATCCGCGCGTGAGCTCCGCCAAAGACTCACTTGAACCGCCTTGATCGCACACCGTAAGCTTTCCATTGAAAATTACTCAGGCACTACGTGTAATTGGCGTGCTTTTCGCTGGAGGTTAGCCAATAGCTGTCGGTACACATTTAGGCTGTGTGGCACACTATGACTTTCTTGCTTTACGCAGCTGTGAACCTAGAAAAAACAGTGATACGATTGTGTCAACTATCTACCAACGCCGCAAGCACCAATCTGCTTGTTTTGCAACAATACCAAACCTAAGGCGGAGCTTCAAAAGCATACAGAACCGAAAGGGATCGAGCGACCTCGCGTTGTGCTATTTAGCTTCGAAGCACGCTGTTGAGACTCACGTGTTTAGCGCGTCTAGCAATCAGCTGCATTCAATAGAGCATATATCGTGCTGTGCCAGAACGTACGTCACCGGCACAACTAAAGAATTAAGAAAAGTCATATCGCGTAGCCAAGCAAGGCGAATCATGGGCGCCTCCTCAAAACCTTGCAACCAGCACACATTCCTTATCAGTATCGTGAACCTTCTGAGAATAGTTGCTCCCCTCTTGTGTTTCCTTATCAGCAAGTAAATTTTAGCCAAGAGAGACAAACGACAATGGCACTTTCCGACATCTACAGGCTCCAGCGGTTTTAAAGGTGCACAGGCATTATCATGTTTTGTTAGATGTGGGAATGGTACAAATGTCTCAAATCGCTTTTTATAGTTAAAAATTGCAGAGCGCAGACACGACAAGCGAGGTTGGCACCGCAGTATGTTTACCAGTTTTAAATATATTGCTGGTGATGACAATTCTGAGCGCAAGCCGAACTGTGTGCAAACCTTGCCAGCAGCGGTCTTGCAGCATGCGACACAAGTCACTCGCCCATCGTTTGCAAGATGTTGTTAAGTAAATGCATTTTCATGATTCATGAGGCCACAGCTTCTCTGTGAGTTTTACGGGATATTTTTGCATCTGGCCACTGATCACTCACTTATTGTTCGACGGCAAAACTGGGATATCTATGCATCTGGATGCTGATTAGCTACTTTTTCGACAACGAAAAATTCACTAACGTTGTGTGATTCCTCTGTAACGTAATCTTACTGAGATCATTTCGAGATGTGTCAGCTGTTGCGCGCTTGCAGGAATCTGAAGTGTCGAATTATTTTCCTGTTCAGAAACAAAACCATTTTCAGGTGGGCTCAAGCGAGGTTAGGGCTTTATCGTATTTCGTGCAGTATAGCGTTCGAAGTAAAAAGCTTCCGCCTTCCAGGAAGTGAGCAGTCTTTATGTTGTTTCTCTCACACAGATATTGCGAATTCGTTCTTTTCTTCGAGGCGGAGCAGAAAACACGTGCTGCTTCTACAACAATCACACGTTTTATACAGGAGTGTGTGCTATCTCACTCAAAGGCACACAGTTGCTGCAGTCAAATGCTCCTGAGCTCTTAGATTCCTTTTTGTACTCCGGTCAAGCCGACACGACACTTGCCAGGTCTATGCTGGTAGCGAACAGGAATGTAGAACTTCACGGAGCGCAATGGATGCATTCGACTTCTTACATTTGTGTGTATCACACACACGGGCTGCCTAATTCCCAAGTATGAACAAGGGGAATAACATAATGCGTGTGAATGTCAACGGAGAAAACTTGATTACCTGAAACGCTCGTTATTCATGTCTTCCTGATGGTTTTGTTGCCGTAGATTTGCTGCCGTTGCATGTTGTAATGGACGGGAAATCCCCGTAAAGAACTGGCATTGAAGCCCAGCCCGCTAGAAAATCGAAAAGCCGTGAAGATAATTCGCGTGAAGGGACGCTTTACAATCAGAACTAGCCATTACTGCAATAAACGCAACCGACATCTACTCCACAAAATGATCCGATGTAAACGTCTAAAACACAAGGTGAGCTAAAGTGACTGAATTTTCAGCATTCAGTCAATGGCCGTGAAATAGCTTCTCGGAATTAAAAAGCTGGTATGCTAGATTCTTCTCACCTCCTCTTTGCCTTTGCAGTGCCGAGAAGATCGTGGCTCAACAACACCACACCACGTTCCCATGTAACCATCATTGCCAGCAAGGGGGTGATTTGTGAAACACCTCCACGACTTTCCCGCTTTTAGTTGCATCTGCGTTTGTGCTCAGTATTTTGCTTGAGAGCTGACCTCCCGATAAGTGCTTCTGTAGTCAATTTGCAATTAAACACACCTGCAATAAGCTGCAATGCTTAGTTATGGTGAAACGTGTTCGTTTGGGCATTTCCCCACATTCCGCGACAAGCGATATCCCCACTTAGCATAATTCGCTTATGAGGATGCAAAGGCATTGTCCGTGCAGAACAGCTCAATCCACTGCGTCGGGGAAAATGTCTTTGCGTTTTCTCGTCGCCGTCGTGCGTTTTCTATGTCTGTGCCACAATTTCGCATCCGCAAGCGAAGCATCTTCTTGTGAATATGTGTGAAGATAAACAATTTTGCTCAATATCTGGTGAGCAACAGAGCATTCTATAATGCCAGGCAGTATGCTGCGATTTGCTTTTGCTAAGCGCAAACGCAAGGAGCTTGTGATATTTAGAAACTCTCGTGCTTTTGCGATGGCACCTCAATTTTCTGCCAGAACAAAACATGCCATGGGTTTTGCGTCTGAGGAGGCGCCACAATCTTCTCATCAGTTCATATCAAAATCGAAGCAATGCCCTTTTTTTCAATTTAAGTGACTATTAGATTTCCGCCTAAGAGATAAAATTTTAAAATTACTGTTTTGATGGCTGTGCTAAAACCAGTTGAGCAGTTGCCTGGTTTCCCTAGTTTGCCACATATTCCAACCGCTAATTTCTCTCAGGATTGCACCTATGGTCACGCTTTGGTAACCTGGCGGAAACAGGTGCTTCCTTCTGATTCAGTGACACCTTTCTTACTGCATACGGCAATGTCAAGGTTAACTGCAGTGCCGGGGTTTTTTTCACTTCAGTCTGTGTAATGGGTGTTTTATTTTTGAGTAAGGCGCGAAAAGAGCCCTCAGACTATCTCCTTGACGAACGCCAGGGCAATTGCGTAATCACAGCGAAGGCAACTTTTCAGCATACCTGCGAGTGATGCTCTAACGTCTTAATCTGCTCCGTGTGACAAATTAAGCCGCACTCTGCATCAACTGTACACTGTTCGCCGAGACTATCTTTCTTCCAGGAAGTGAGTTTAGGCTCTTGGTGAAGTGCACAACCTTGCCAGAACACGGTATTTTGCCCTTAAAGAGTAGCGGAATGACTTACGTGAAGTATAAAAAAGTGCATTCACGATTCTGAAGGGTGCACGTTGAACTTATTGAGCCTTTGCCTTTGCTCTATTAAGGTAAGGCATACAAAGGGGTCTGCGAGCTTTTTATGTTTGACATGTTCTCATCTATGCAGCGCATTTGAATGAGGGCGAGTATGCGCGGATATAGAGAGTGAGTCTACAGTACTTCAGCCACGTGGGCGCCACGAAACGAGGACCACCTTACCTGCATAACCAAAAGTCGGACGAAATGGTAATTATGGAACGGACTTTATAAATTGGAAGTGCAGTTGGCAAATAGTTTTTTTCTGGTGGCGCCCTCAAACAAATTAACGTTCTTCCCTACAATCGTGCCTTCAATCCACGTTAAACCATAATGCTATTTTTAGCAGTGGCTTTAATCCAACATCGCACAATGCTGAATTGAGCAAAACTAGGGGAGTCCCGCGACCGGTAAGTCTACATCACTACGCACGACCTTTCTAGAATACTTCAGGGGCGTAAACGTTTTCTCTATCCTCATCCCTTTGTGTAATGTCAGGCGTTTGCGCAGTAAGCAATTTGTTTAGCTGGTACGGAACTAGCACTGAGACAGCGGAGCACCTGAACGTTGTGTTTTGCTGCACTAGTTTGTGCCCGTAGCGTCCCAAGCGCTAGCAAAGTATCTCAACTCCTGAGGTTTGAAACCTCAACGCGCCACAAGCATCGCGTTGTTCCTTTCCAGACTTTGGAACAAATTCTTGTTCATATTGGTATCTTTGTTGGGAACATTTATTACCTTTCTAAAGTTGGTACGTGTGTCGAGAAGCCACTCAAGTTGTGGGGCTCAAAAAGCTGCTGCGTGCATTTTCCTTGGCAATTGAACACTGTACTGAAGTAGTTACAAAGGCAAGTTGAAATGAATAAAGTGAATTTTATTGAGCGCAACTCACCGATGCACGAAAAGGAAGAAGCTTTTGCTTCCAGGGCACCTACCCTCAAATGAAATAGTAACTCAGACGGAGCTGGAGCCTCTAGTCGGTCAACACCTGTGACAGTCATATTGCGGGTATAGCCAAGACAATTCGATCCGCAGCTGGAAGATTGGGGAATATTCCGCCATAGCCGCGCAGCACAAAAGTACGTTCACCGATAGTAAGATTTCTTTCTCTTGCAAATTCTTTTCGCTTGAGGCTTGGACGCTTGCACAATTCATAAATTTCGACAGTGTGGTAATATTGATACAATTAGACGATGCGAAAATGCAGGGAGCACTGTTCAACAGCACCTCCCACGCTTTTAAGCCTTCGCCGATCCGTTGTAAACAGTGAGCTCGTTTATTCAGAGAATCATTCTTCTACTGTAAGAACAAGAATGCCTTTGTTCAAGACAGAGCTGAAAGTATCACCAAACCAAAATTCCGTAGTCCTGAGCCAATGTTCGTGAGGTGTATTTGGCTGCCGAACTGTAGGAGTATCACCCTTATATCTTATTGAAATCCGTGCTGCGCTTCTGTTGATGCATTTAGTTTTTCTTTCGACATGATTATAACCGACGAGGAGCAGCCAGTACGCGCGTGTTGCAGACGAAACAAAGAATATTTGCAGACACTTATGGAAAGCCATTAGAAGGGCGAATGAAGCAAGTTTCTTGAAATGATTATCCCCACTAAAAGCCTTCCAAGCTTGGGTTTGATCTATCTGGTTGCGACGTTTAGTGTGTTTACTTCTACCTTTGCGGAAACTCTAGTATATTCGAAGCTGCATTGATTAGGCAGAAAGGTTGGGTCTTTAAAAATTAAATTTCTGGCCCTTATTGAACCACAGGAAATCTCATGCACGTTACCACGTTGAGCATGTCAAACGATGCGATGTGACGAAACTGAAGCGGCATCAAGTGCTGAAAAGATCACAGTGCAACTGTTTACAGTACAATGTGTTTCCCGAATCTATAGCACGCGGAGTACCAGTGGAGATCAGTGGAAAAGCTTGGAGAACCCGTGTTCTCGTGAGTACGGCCCTGCAAATCCACCAGAAAAATCTGCTTTTCAGTGCCAGATTTTCAATTTCACTACAAAGAGCAAAGTTTACGACAAAACACTACAGACCGCAGATTGCGCAGTCCCTTTATCTTTGATTCCAATTATCTTTGAGTCTACAAGGGCATTATTTTACGTTTAAGCGTGCCGTTACCGGATCCGTATGCCGGAGAGTGACTTGAAGATGCTATTTTTTAGTGCGATCGCGGATGTGGTGCCTAGACTGTAGGTCTCGACAAAAGCCATTGATGTGCACCTTTCAATGATGCTGATAGCTGTCAAGAGCTAGTTGGAATTTGCGTCGATTTTCACCTTGGCCTTCAACATATTTTGCGCTTTTTTACAGCTCAGAGGTCAGGAACAAATCCCATCGCTGATGTCGATGTTTTCCTGCTAGAGTTCACTGGATATAAACATAAGCAATCTCGCATGCTTATTAAATATTCAGCAATTTTAGTCCTTGGCACTAACTAGAATCAGTGCGCCCTACGCAAGCTTTTAGCATTGTTAAAATCGGCGGAACCCGCATCGACTTACAGCCGCTCTAACTATCAAACGCATGCATATTAACTTCTATTTCCGTTGAATGTATATCACAACTACGATGAGTAAGAAGACTTTTGCATAATCGCGTGGTTGAAATGGAATTTGCTATGCAAATTCGGTCCCACTCAAGGGTCATGCAATAATTAGGGGAGCCTCAAAAGACTTGCTTTGAAAGCGGAGTTTGAATGCAAGCTGTACTGTTAGTTGGTATGTTAGCGGTAGCTGCATAATAGCGGCCGGGATTTAACCAGGCGTATAGGACAAAGGCCCAACTACCACCCTGTTGTCTACTGGTGAGGAGTTAAGTGCGTATCGACTTTGCATGCCTTTATGCGGCACTGTGTAAGGCGATGCTACATGAGCGGTCCAAGCAATGAGACACACAAGCTCACGTTCCTGATTTAACGAAAACACGCTGCCTGCTTTGATGCTAGGCATCAATCCTATCCTTTCTGTTCGCGTTTATCCGACGTGGTTGGGGTAGATGGTACGCTACAAATTCATCGGATGCGCACTTTCCTTAAAGCCACCCTGAACCATGCAAGGTGCACTAAGAGAATCTTCTGCAATAGCCGCAATCAGTGCCGCAGCGCCACGTTTTGGGCATAGCCCTGCTGCCACTTCGGCTCACTACAGTGACTTGTTGAGAAATATCTTGAAATTCGTGGTAGACTGCGAAGGAACAAAAGTGTAGCAATGACTTTGGTCGCATGCTGCGGAAATTGAAGTGGGATTATGCAGATCGAGTAGAATGCCTGGCTGAACTCTTTCCTGAAGCTTGCATGCTATGCCCAAAACGTGGCGCTGCGGCATTTTTTGCGGCTATTACAGAAGATTCTCTTAGTGCATATTTTAGTTCTTTTGGCTGTGCACTTTTCTGGTATCAATGCGTCCGTAATCTATGTGTTTTTCGCAGACTAGCTGGCCTTTCCTTCTGTACGCGTGATTTGCTGCTGTAAACAGGAGTGCATAGGAAATTCCGAAACGCGTTGTTGCTATGCAGAGACACTGAAAAACCCGTGCTTACGAGGGCTCATCAAATGCAATGTGGCGTTCCTTCGCAACGTGTTTCTGTGTGCTGTCACAAGCATTTGTTTTCTGCATATTCCAGGTCCGCTTTTAGAGGCGTACAGACCTGTAGTAGTAGGGAACAATGCGCCATCAACTCCCAGAAACAGCGGGAAATCATGATAATCCTTGAGCCCGCAGAAATTTTGATGATGTACAAAAATAATAGAGCTGCCTTAATAAAGCCAGTGCGTGTGGACTTCGATTTGAAGATGTCTTTTACCTGCCTTATTTTCTTGTTTGTTTTGATATATTTTCTGGGTGTGGGTGTGTGCAAATGTGGCTGTGTATGCAACGTTGATTCCTTGGGAGACCTTACTTAAGCAAAAACACGCAGGCAAATCTGTGGCTTCAGCAAAAAAATGCGATGCCGCATTTTAAAAAAGGGATCTCCGAAATGCTCCGCAAATTATGGCATCCGGGTTGAAAGAAATTGTTTCCTTTTCATGCGTTCTTTCACAACAGTCCTGCAACGCTCTGATGCTACTTCATCTGCTACCAGGAGACAATGCGCATGGAAAGGTGGGTCACATTCTAGAGTAATATGGCTGCAAAATAAATATCCTCTTAACTGTCCGGTCCTCCGCCGTTTGGATAAGCCGCACTTCATAATAATTAAAAGGCAATCAGTGCTTGTCTGCAAATGGTAAACCCACTGAAGGAAGTGTGTTGCTAACTGGAGAAATAAGCGACATACTTGTAGCAGTCCAAACAGTTACTGGTGTGTAGTGCTCATACACTTCGCTTTCCTGTTCAATTTCACGCTAGAGGTTTGTGCTAGTACGATGTTGCTACAGACGTTCGACCTAGACATGAGCTTTTCTTCAACTGGATCTTTGAACATAACAACTTTGTAGTTCATTTATTTGGTATCGGCGAAGACTGGACTTGATTGTTCCAGCCTCTTTCCTTACATGAAGAATGCTGAGAAGTGGGCGCGCAAATAACAAACAGCTCATCTTTTTTCTCCAAAGAAAAGTTCCTGCTAGGTATATCAAACACCAGCGCTGTTCGGAAGAAGCATTCCACTAACTGAGCCTCAAACGTTTTTCTTAAATTCAAAGTTCGCACGTCTCGGTACTCACATTGAACCGTGCTCACATTGGCCACTTATAAAATCCTCCCTCGCTGTGTCTCGACGGGGATACATCGTACTGTGATTGGTGGCAAAAGGCCTGCTGGAATCAAGACGAAAAAAAGCACATGAAACGTTTTAAGTTCGGCGCCATGAGGACGCAGCAATGGCGTACTTTTGGGATACGTGGCATAGGGGAGCTGAGCTGAGCGTGATTTTTGTTCATATTAGTTGGTACGGCGAAAAGCAATCAGGATTAAGTAAATCGCCATGAGATTCTCCAAGTACTACAGAAGACGAGACACCGAAGAACCGCATCAACAGCTTGGTTCTATACTCTAACAGGCTCATCTGCAAAGTGAAGCGTTTTGCAGACGACCGATGCATAGAAAGCGTATATATTGACTGACCTCTCCACAGAGAGTGCGGCTGGCAGTGGCTAGCTGCACAAAACTAAAATTCGCGGCGATTTACATACTACGCGAAAGAAATTTCTTTCTGGTGTCACCATGATCATTTGCAAACACGCCAGATATAACTCCCAGACTCCTGGTTGCTCCATGCCTGCAGTCGATACTTTCCGCGCAATTTCCACAAAACAAAAGTATGAGACACACAAGGTGAGTTCAGCAATCACAAATATACATATCAACCAAGCAAGTGAGTTTTGGAGCGGAGAAACGCTGCTACAGGCAAGCAAGTACCCGACAATTGCTAGCCACACCTATAAATTCGCGACAACTCACTCGATAACATTCATGCTTCGTCTCCTCCGTCGTTAACGCGCTTTCTACTCGTGCAGCGTGCTTGTGTGCGTTGAGGTGACTTATGCAGTTCAATGAATGAGCTACCATCCAAAAATCAGGAAGTAGGCTAGCAGCAGTTACGTTCTAGTGAGGTTTACTCGGGTGTACCTGGAAGAGCCTCATGCATGAACAATTCAAGCTACGAGACAGTCAAGAATTTTAAGCAAGATTGCACAAACTTTGCGTGTGCCTCAAAAGTGAATCTTTCCCAAACCACTGTTGCTGAATACAACTGCGCAACGATTTAATTACTTGAAAGTAGAATTATTTGTTTTTGTTAGGTGCTACTGTGGCATCTGCGCAGGTTGTGGGCTGAACGGCAGTTTGCTGGGATATGTTGACAGGTTTACGTGTTGCCCTTATATGTATTGCGCCTCAGTAGTCCTTTCCATCTATCACGATTCGCAGTACAATGTGTGGGTCTGGTTAAAGAAGTACAACATTTAAGTGACCGCACGTCGACTGTCTACCAAGCCGTACCATTCCTCACTGTGTAAGGCATTTCTACTCTAACAATGGGTAGTTCCCAAGGATTCAAAGCATATGATGAACCTTATGGCTTGCATTTGCATGATATGCGGTGGAAATTTCTTTACCTGCTCGGGAAAGAATTCTTCTGTTGTATATGACAACGTTGCGGACTTGAAACGAATTTTACACAAAGCACTCGTTGTTGGAAGCCACCTACAGTTCTAGTGAAGTTCAATGGAGACGAATCTTATTCTGATGCGAGCATTGCCGGCTGACCACAGCAGGATTCAAACTATGATACTTCTCACTTCAAGAAATCTAATAATTTCTATCTCAGCGGGAATGCGTTTTTCGCAATGGAAACAACATACGCCTACCATTGGTAATGGTAGGCGTATGTTGTAAAAGTGGATGTGCATGTTGACCAAGCTCAAGCGTAACTTTTGTTGCACAATAAATTTTCCCCGCCATCTTATCTTGCCTAAGCATGACCTGCACTATGTTCCAGCTGGTGCGCTGTTGACTGCATGTGGCACATGGCAGCTTGATTCTGCATGCAGCCTTACTTGTGCATGCAGGCTGATGAATGGTCGTGACTTCATTTAGCAGTAAGTGGCCTTCTTGCGCTTGATAAACAGCTGAAAATATCTTTTCATGGCGAGTGGTTCGCCCGTTGTCTAAATGTGTAGGAAATCGTTCTTGCTGTGCATTAAAGTAGTAACTTGTCGTAATGAAACATTTATAACAGCAAATGGAGCTACGCCGAAAGCCTTTTATCTTGTCGAGGAGAAACACTACTTCCAAGGTTTCGCACGTCATCTAACTCCTGGCATACACCTCGCTAGGTATGTTCTTTTTCCCTTTGTGTTTTTTATCAGCATGTTGCTTGGTGATCTGCGTTGAACTTTTGAAAAAATTGCAGTGTCGTTCTTCGTCGTAGGAAGTAAGCGCTTCACGAAATCGGAGCGGTGATACACCTACAATGGGACAAAGGCTGACGAAGATTCTTTGCAGTCCATTCAGCTTTTAGCCATCCGTTGACTTAAAGATGGCCGGAAGACGCAATGGTCTCACTTCTGCATCAAAGCACTTAGGTGAATAAAGAGATGCCGGCTTATGAACTTGGCTTCTCCTTTACATGGAACACATTTCCGAGAGTCAGTGACACGTAATCAATTGTCCAGTCAGAAGAGAAACCCTCTGTTTTGGCAAAGAGGCCACTAGCAATTGGGCGGTGTTACTGCGGGATGCTTCCATTCCCCGTTTCTTCTTTGCAGCTTCCATGCATCACTATGATATTTCCAAGGTTTATGAACCCTGAAGCTCTTTTTCGTAGGGGTAGCAGCCACGTTACAAGCCTGATCAGCAACGTTTGAAACAGAGGGATGTTACTGCGAAGCGGTCGCATTCATGCTTTCTCCCAAAATATTTCCTTTAGCTCTTTTATGGTGGTATACAGAAATCTTGGATTTTGCAAAAGGCAGCTATTTCCATTGTTTGTTCTTATCCGTTTTCCTACGGAAATTGAGCATGAGGAAACAACGTGCGAAATCGTAGGCATGACGATATGCTGATTCTCTTTGCTTAAATTTGGAAAGCTTGTGTGTCTGGCCTCACCCGGATGCGTAGAATGAACATTGAAGGTAGATACGGATCAGAGGAACACGTGTATTCATGGCTAATTAGACACATTGACGATGCGGAAGCTTCTTGAATAGCCTTTTCATGTAATTAACGTAGCAAGATACGCGATCATACACAAGTCACTCAGCTTTTTCTGACAAACGTACGGCGTCGCTGAACAATCAGTATGGGTCAAGACAAAGGACAGAGGGCAGGTTCTTCTTCAGTGACAATGTGGCACATGCGGCTCATCTCCTGCGCGTTCAGCATACTTTTCTAAATCATGTCATCTCATGAAGTCTCAATCCACTGCGCAATAAAGCAGTTGATTCCCTTTGCACGTAAGTGCAAACGTGAAGGGGTATATCCCCATTTTTCTAAGGAATCAGTACCTCGCAGGAGAAACGTCTCTGACGAGACAGAAAATTAAAAAATACCCAAAATATGAAAAATTGTAGATAAATGTTTGACTGTTGAAACTTACACACGGAGGAACGGGCGCCACACGCTGGCGGCGACCGTAGTGCACGCCCCGATCAGCGCAGATGTCTAGCAAAAAAGAAAGAGATACATGAAAATCCATTTGTCCATTCCAAACGCTTGAGGTACCATGCTTGAAACAGGCGCCTGCAAGCGCGTGGTTTACTCTGGTAACGTGGCAAGTGCGTTTTGAAATGTTTCCTTGCACGATGCGCTATGTGCCAACCTGCTCATTTGCATAGAGGTGCCCCTATTTCATGTTCTTTGGGTCGCCCGTTCCGCCAGGAAAAACTTTCCGTGGTTGAAGACTTTAGCGTTTCGAAAGATGGTGCGTCGAAACCCAAAATAGCGCAAGAAAGAAAATGCGACAATAAACAAAAACCTGAGAAGATCAAATGATTGCAAATGTTACGGCAGGGAGAGTAATCTCGAGGCTTGCCGAGCTGTGAGCCGCTGTCGCACTCAACGCGCACTTGGTACATTGGCGAAGAAGAAAGTGCGCAAACGTACCCAAAGCTCTATGCAATCATTCGAAGAAACTGCTCTAACGGATATGACTTGCAGCTCAATGAACACTACTCGGTGAAGCTGTAACCTTTGGCAATATAGAAGACATGAGGTAAACTCCGAAAATGCAAAACAGATGCCTGGATGTTCACTGCACCACAGTGTGCTCATGAATATTTAATCTTTCTGTAACAGAAGAGGAAATGTCGCTGGTCACGCTCCAACGCTGCATCTGTTTTGTAAAATAGAGACTGCGGCGTTGAAGCGTGACGAGCTAGCGCGTCCGCTCCTGCGACGCGAACACTGTAGAAGCGCCGGCTAGCTACGCCAGACCTTCCGGCTCATTTGCATAGAGGAGCCCCTATTTCGTGTTCTTTGGGTCGCCCGTTCCGCCAGGAAAAACTTTCCGTGGTTGAAGATTTTAGCGTTTCGAAAGATGGTGCGTCGAAACCCAAAATAGCGCAAGAAAGAAAATGCGACAATAAACAAAAACCTGAGAAGATCAAATGATTGCAAATGTTACGGCAGGGAGAGTAATCTCGAGGATTGCCGAGCTGTGAGCCGCTGTCGCACTCAACGCGCACTTGGTACATTGGTGAAGAAGAAAGTGCGCAAACGTACCCAAAGCTCTATGCAATCATTCGAAGAAACTGCTCTAACGGATATGACTTGCAGCTCAATGAACACTACTCGGTGAAGCCGTAACCTTTGGCAATATAGAAGACATGAGGTAAACTCCAAAAATGCAAAACCGATGCCTGGATGTTCACTGCACCACAGTGTGCTCGTGAATATTTAATCTTTCTGTAACAGAAGAGGAAATGTCGCTGGTCACGCTTCAACGCTGCATCTGTTTTGTAAAATAGAGACTGCGGCGTTGAAGCATGACGAGCGAGCGCGTCCCCTCCTGCGACGCGAATACTGTAGAAGCGCCAGCTAGCAAGCTACACCAGGCCTTTCTGATTTTTTGGACAAAAGCCCCATTCACCAAAATTTAAAACTACACACCAGTAGGACACGTGGATTTACTTTGTGTAACTTGTGTTAGCCGCTATTCGGGATACACCAGGGATGGCGCATAACGCTGGCCAGCCTGGCGCATGTTAGCCTAAGCCATGTTTACATTATTGCACTTCATAACACCGCAGTAGGCGCAGACGTCAACTTGGCGCATGTGAAAGCGAATCATGCGCTGGGATACGTTGCAAGGCAATTTTCGTGCGTATCAAGCACACTGCCAGCCCTCTGCCCGTCGGCCGGAACACTCCGACAGAACGACGAAATGTACAATGTCAAGGATTAATATCGTTGCCTCTAGCCAGGCGTGCATAATCGGCAATATGAACTAGGCATAATGATATACTTACTGCTGATGCATCGGCTGAAGAAAGTAAGGATTGAATTTTCAGCTCGAAATTTTTAGCTCAAATTTTCCACAAAGGCACAGCATTTGCTTCTTTGTTTTGAATTGTTTCTCGGGATGACAGAACAGAGAGAGTTGCATTGAAGTGCATACGTTTCAGAAAACAAATCTTCCGCCTACCAAATAATCCCCGAGGTGCACTACGATTTTATTCGACGCACGCTGTGCATTGTCATCACAACAAAGTAGGAAGCAAGCTCATGGGCAGGCAAGCGGGCCCAGGCAAATTCGGTAAGTGTGCAGTGACGCTCTAAAATTGCAGCGCGTCAGCAGTATTCTCATACTCTTGTTTCCTCTTCGCGCTCAACGGGGCAAGTTAAACTTGGGCGCCTCATCCCGCAATGACTTTTTGCCAGATGATGCTTTTGTCCAAGCAGGAAATGAACGCTCGAAATTATCGTTAAAATACTCGCACACTAAGCCTGTTAGACAAAAGAAGCCGCAGACAATACCTGGGCAAATCGAATGATGAATGCTAACTATCTCGTCCCTTTAAGGACTGAACATTCGCTATCTTCCATTAGTAGCCTTTCTTGGCTTTAGCTTATCAACGTTGCTGCACCTGTGGATGCATTGTGGGTCTTGAGTCGTGATATTGTCTTTATAGCGACACACTTTTATCCGCAAATGAACAAAGGAGAGACCAATCTTTCTAAGGATGTGAGTATTTGCCCACGTTCTTTGTGAACAATGAACTGCTAAACGATCAGTCAGCGAGTGTCTTTGGCTTTTTTACCTGGAATTCTGGAGAGATGTAAAGGATTTGTCCAGCATCAGCGGCTAGTTCACATTCATCGCGTTGTGTGTCTGTTCTTCATGCTTCGTACATAAGGGTTGCAAGATAATGGTAATATATCGGCCTGACGTGTTGCAGCAACCATATCAAAAAGCGTGGAAAAGTAGCAATATTAAATATTTGATTCCATGTACTGCAGTGCGCGACTCTTGCATAATTGCTTTCTGTAGTGAGTGAGTGTTTCGCTGGACCACGAACACTGGGGGGAGAGGTCGCAGACCATTGTACGCAGGCACGCATACCTTCAGCTATTTGTCGCAGTTTTGTTGATTCTATACTGCTCAGTGGTTGATATAACGGATTCCAAACCGGGTCGCACATTAACTAATGCACAGTGGGCAGCTAGGGGATGTGAAGGCTTGCCCAACGTAATCGGCAACTCTGTATACAGCTTTAAAAATGCCCAAAATTTTTCGTCGTCGTATGATGCTGTGTTAACTCGCGAAGACGTTTTTTCCATTTCTCTTTGGGGCACAATTTGCGTTTGTGAATGAAATGCAGTAGGGGAAATGAACATGGCAACAAGCAGGCACTTCACTGAATCGCCCGGTATAACCATTGACAATAGTCTGAAATATGATATGATATGAATTTAGTTAGGAACAAAACGTCACTACGCGCGTCAGTCGACTCTTCTTTGAAAAGCTTGGACTAATGTGGAGCTTGGAATCAGCAACCATTGCTTTTATAAGGCTCTTTATTTTTTTTGGAAAGGTGCGATCAGCCTGATGCCATAAGAGCCTAGGACAGTCCTGTACAATCGCCGAAGCGTGATAGCATCTAGCGCATTTCAAAGGTTGCATTAATGTTAGTTTGTAGCAAAGTAAGCCGCCAGTGTAGGGACACACAGATAAGGAGTCAGTTTGAAGTTAGACTACACTCGAACTCACGACGCACGAGAGTCACGAGAGTACCTGGCCAAAGCGCAGTGTGCAGTACTACCTCAAAAAAGACGCTTGCCAACTTCTAAAACTGTAGAGTAATCTAGGACCAAACGTTATTTGTAGACCAATGAAATGCAGTACGAAGGCATCTGAATGCTATTCAGATGTATCTGGTGCCAGCTGGGAGGGGAGCCAATACAAAAGAACAATCACGACAGCAGCTGCTTAGGATTTGCATCAGCAAACTGCCAAGACACTTGAACGAAAATCTGAGAGTTACTTCGTCACGCCTGTACAGTTTTGTATTGTTCATTTTTCGTCCATATTAAACTACGATATTCGATGTTTGTTTGAATGCAGCGCTGCTCATAATCCTAATTGCAGAGGGAGATGAAAAATGTTTCCAAGAGAAGGTCACGAAAGGTCAAAGAACCAGCAACGTTGTACCTATAGAATAAATAAGGACAAGCCTCACGAGCTAGCTTAGAGGGCTCAACGCCCCAACAGCTAAAACGATAGAGCGTAGCTTCGTGAAGAACTACATGCACAGCAGAAAATGAGGGTAAGCGGCAAAGGCAAAAATAGCACGTCGAAGAATTGGAATAAGGTTCCTTAGGTATTTCATAGAGCCTGGTTGCTTACCCAAAATGCTC
This sequence comes from Eimeria tenella, assembly GCF_000499545.2. Classification (NCBI taxonomy): domain Eukaryota; phylum Apicomplexa; class Conoidasida; order Eucoccidiorida; family Eimeriidae; genus Eimeria; species Eimeria tenella. Next base: position 1,180,791 of record NW_013541457.1, read on the forward strand.
TTGCTTCTGACATGAACGACGATAGACATGCTGTGGAGAGCTATGCTAGGACAAACAATGTGGAAGGTCTTCAGGGTGACGTGGCAACCTTTGTGGCCAGCAGCCGTTGCAGGCGTCCCATGAATCACAGTTTCCTCATGGACATTTTTGTCGTTGCCGCATGCAACTTTGATATCTAGTTGATCGACGTAGTACCTTGCTAATGGACTCTACATGAAAGCTGGGGAGAAGCCAGCGTTTAGAAGACATATTAATATCGAGGGTGCCAATTATATAGGCTAACTTTTACGCTGTGAAGAACTATAGAGCTCTGGATATCTTCAGGTTTTCCATGCCCAGCATCATGGCGAGCTTTTGTGGCAGGCTTTGAGACCAGGTGCATAGCATGGCAACTTGCCATGGATGCACTCAGTTGAATTTTTCAAACCGAATAATAATATACTTTGTTGATCCAAATGCGTGGTATCTTGAAAGAAAGTGATTGTTTAAGGCTTCGCAAAAGTCCGAAAGAGACCGAAGCCCCCTGCTGTGGTGCGAAGAGCGCTCGGGACTGCTATAGAGGCTCTGATTGTGAAATCCATTGTAGTCTATGCTGCAGGAATCATGTAACGTAGTACACACATCGGCAGCAGAAAAGAACCTCTGCAAAGCTATCATGCAAAATTATGACTGTGCGCTATGCGATGTGTCCCAACTAGCCTCGAATGAGCATCTCCTTAGCACTCACCGGGAAGCGGTGAGTGAACACAGTTCATAGTTCCATCTCAAATGTTGGTCCATCCCAAAAGCTAGAGTCTGAGTTATAATGGCGAAATAAAATATGTTGTGCTGGCACCGTTAAGTGCTCCCATATCTCAACATCGCACCGACCTGCACATGAGCTCGGCCTCCATATGCTCTCTCTGGAAGCATGGGAACGCTCACATAATGCTCCCAGACAAAGTATTTATATCCGAGGTTAATGCCTTGTAGAACATTATACCCGTTGGGTTCGTCAATCGGTAAGTCATACGTGAGCCTTGAGCTGTGAGCCTCACAAGCTGGGGCACTTGATTATTGCAGGTGACGATATTTAGACGCTGTGTGTACAGGCGAAGGGGCGGGAAAAAATGGTCGGCCAAGTGTGGCGCCCACATTTTTTTTGTAGCCAGATACAGGGCAAGTTGGTTCAACTGGTATTCTACACAATTCTTCTCCCTGCCGAAGTGCCCGAATCACTTCTATAGCGAGACACAACTACTTAATTTCACAATTTGGTAGTCAGAAAAAGGTAGAAGGCAACCCTTCCTCACACTCAAAAGCTCTCAGGATTGTTCCGCTCTATTCAAAATATCGGAAGCAATTTAAAGTGTTCGCTAGCACCATTTGCTTGCTGCTTCACTGGCCGAGCTAAAGCGCTGTCTCTCAATCTGAGCTCTGCTTGTGTGCTCTTCATGCCCACCGCCTTCGCGACAAAACGGGTCATTTTGATTTTTTCATGACTGTGGACAGATTAAGATTTCGTTTCTGATGTACTGATATAAGTATACTACAGAGTTGTTGCCAGAGATCCGACTGGAAGCGGGAGTCGAGATCCGATATGAGCACCTCTGGGAAAACGTGATAGCGGATAAGACGGTCTGCGAGAAGCTCCACGGTGTCTGCTGCTGTGAATGACTTCTTTGCAGGAACAAAATGAGCCATCTTGCTGAGGGAGTCGACCATCACAGGAATCCAGACGTTCCCTGTCGTTGTAAGGGGAAGATCTATGATAAAGTCAAGGCCCACGTGTGTCCACCGACGCGAAGGGATGAGTAGCTGTTGAAGAAGGCCTCCAGGTTTCTGGCTCAGCCACTTAGACACACGACAGTGAATCCAGGATTCAGCATATGGAGTAGTGTAAAAATGCATCCCTAGCCAGTAGTAGTGCTTGCCGAGAGTCGTAAAGGTCTTCTTTTGGCATCGATGGCCCGCTGTTACATGGTCATGATATGAATGGAAGAGATGCGTAAGGAACACAGGGAATTGTGGAACACAGATTCGCCATAGTCCATGAATACAAATATGCAAGTAAGGCGGCACATAGCGAAAGGTGACCTGACGATTGCGAAACTCTATTTGCAAAGCTTCTCCTGGTTGGTTTGCTGCGGCTTCGTAGGGAGCGCGGAAAACAGGACACTTCGAGTAGGCTTTCGGCCATGCATGCGCATCAGGAGGGTCAGCTCGTGTCTTCGTTGCAGGTGTAAGATGTTCAGCCTCTGGATTAGGCTCAGGCGGCAGAGTTGAAGGTGGAGGTGGCAAGGTGCGTTGTCTGGATCATCGCGAACGAATTCCGGCGAGCTCTCTACAGTTGGCAGGCCGACCACGAGATCGACGAGCCGCGCGCTTGTTCTACTGCAAGCATCAGTGCTGTCGTTGGTGTGTCTTGTGAGCAGGTGGAAGACCGGGACGGCGAGACAAGGCATCAGCAACTTGATTGCGCGCTCCTTGAACATAAGTGATGTGCAAATCCGGGAACTCCGCAAGAAAGTCTAGCCACCGGGCGGTGCGTCCTTGCAGAGGCTTCGATGCTTGGAGTCGTTGGAGATTGGTGAGAGCTTGATGATCAGTGTAAGCCGTTACCTTGGAAACACGGAGCAAGTGCAGCCACCTGTCCAGTGCCATGACCAACGCCAAGAGTTCCTGATCGTAGATCGAGTATCTCTGTTGTGTGGGATTCATGACTTGGCTGAGGAAGCCGATGGGTTTGCCGTCTTGTTCGAGAACTGCTCCGATCGCATAACCAGGGGCTTCCGTGTGTAACTCGAAGGGTTTGTGGTGTCAGGGACTTGTCATGTAGTGAAGTCGATTAAGCGCTGTTTGAGCTGCCTCACCGCTTGCGTGTGAAGCTCTGTCCATTCGAAACTGACGTCTTTACGCGTAAGATCAACCAGCGGCCGGGCAACGTCTGCATAGTCCGGTCCCATGAACATGCGACAGTAATTTATGGTGCCAAAGAACTGGCGCACTTGCGTTTCGTTCTCCAGCACCTCTGGCCAATGCCGGATGGCTTCGATTTTGTCTTCTGCAGGTCTGATCCCCGCAGCAGATATGGTATAACCCAAATATGTAGTTGTTCGCCTTGAAAACTTGCATTTGCGGAATTTTTTGTAGAACTGATGTCTACGAAAAATACTTAAGACTTGTCGCAGGAGAGAAACGTGCCCAGAGAGATCGGAACTATGGATAGGTACATCATCTAGGTACGCAATAACGCCCTGTCCCAATAAAGGTTGTAGATAGGCATTAATATTGGCCTGGCACGTAGCGGGAGCACCCTTGAGGCCGAAGGGCATTACTCGGTACTCGAATAGTCCGAGAACAGACCGGAAGGCCGTCTTCCACCGGTCTCCCTTAGCCATACGTATTTGATGGAATCCTGCTTCAAGATCCAAGGTGGAAAAATATTTGGCGCCTCCTAGCACCTCCAGAATGGTTTGAATGGGAGGTAGTGAAAAATCAGGGGCTATCGTAAGGGCATTTAGAGCCTGGTGATTAAAAACCATACGCATCTTCCGCTCCCCGAAGCCATCATCACGTTTGTCTACCATGATCGTAGGAGAGCAAATAGGCGAATAGGTCGGTCCGATCCAACCACTGTCCGATAATTTAGCTATCTCCTGTTTGTAGAATGTGAGCTGATCAGGGGTCATACGTTATATTGCAGATTTTGCTGGAAATTTTCCAGGTACAAGTAGGATATGGTGATCATGAGGGCCCTTCGGCGGTAATCCCTTACATACGTTATCCGGAAAGACCCCTCGATACTCGTGCACCACCTGGACAATCTCACATGGAATATCCTGCGCCGCTGTCGAATTTATCCATTCGTCGAATAGAGTGTGCTCGAGTTTTGCCGTAGGCCAAGGAGACTCCTCGTCACTCTCCGCTGCCACCGAAGCGATTGAGGCCAAAGGACTACGGCAGCCGAAGGACGTGGGTTGATTCCCAATCGACGCGCAACAAAGCGCGCCTTGCCATTCATCCGAGAGCCTTAAGGGCACTGCCGAACAGGCTTCGGGCAAAGCCAGTATGAGATGCAAACCGTGCAATGGAGTCCTGAGATCATTTGTGTCGGCCGCTGCCTGACGAACCAGCGACGTTATCCGCGCCTTCGCCTTAGACTCGCACCACTGGCCATTCACATAGGTTCGGAGCTTGTTTGATTGGAAATACCAGGCCACCTTGTGTTCCGTCAGCCAATCCAAACCCAAGACTACGTCGTAGGGAACGGTTCCCACTAAAAAGTCCCCGGAAAAACGCGTATGTCCGCACCACAGCGTCAATCCCGTCACTACCCGATCAATGCGTTATTATGTACCTGTAGCAATGGTGAACCTATGTTCTTTTGGTAGTCTCCGCACTTTCAGAGGCAGTCGTTCGACTATTTTAAAACTAATGAAACTTCTCGAAGCCGCAGTGTCCAACAGGGCCTCACAAGGGCTCCCTGCGAGCTCAACGCGAAGTACCGCCGTCGCGCCCGCACAACACAACGCTCCCGCTTGATCGTAAGACTCTTTCGTGCAAGTCTCCCTCCACCAGTGTGGGACAATCTCTCTCGCGTCTGACCTACAGCCGTCTTCTATTGTCTCCGCAGACTTCCTGCTGCTATTTATCGTCGCGTCCGGAGTCTCTTCACTCAGGATCGACTCTGACCCAGACTCACGCTGCGTTTCCGGAAACAGCTGAGTCCCTTCCGCGCGCTCATCGCTCTTATAAGCTCCTCCCGCAGTGCGGAGGAGTTGGTTTCCCAACTCGTGGGAGACTGGAATGGCGTTAGGGCCTGTCGCTACCGCACGCATCATCCCTTTGCCATGGCTACGCGGCCTAGAACGCTCGTCTCCATCCACGCCTAGGCCCGCACGTTTAATGTTTCCGTTTTCTCAGTGCTAGGACGTGGGCTCCCTACTGCTCTTGTCCGCCGGCTCGAGCCGGCCTCGTTCATACGTAGGACAGTACCGAGCATAGTGTCCCACACCGCCACACTTCTTGCATATTTCTCCCGGACGTTTGGTACGTTCCCCTTTGCTAGGGCAGACACGTGCCGGATGTCCGCGACCCTGACACTCAAAACAGTTAACGTGGGTTCCCCCAGAACGATTTTCAATTTCCTGGTGCCCACTAGGTCCATTATCTTGGACGGCCGCCCTTATGGCTCGACTGGTCCTTTCTCGGAGTTCCAGCACACTCTGCTTGGGCTCGTAGAGCTGTATTGCGGCGGCCACCGCTTGTTCCCACGACTGATATTTCCCCTTTCCGTTATTGGTTATTAGAAGATGGAAGTCTGTCGGTAGCCCGGTGCAGTAATAATCCGCGAGTTTGTCGGGGGCAAGACCCAACCCCCGTTCAGCCACAACCGCAAACTGGTCCGTGTATTCCTTCAGGTTACCATTCCACCGTACTTTGGCCAACTCCGTTAACAATTGACTCTGCGACATTGTTCTGTCAAACCGCTCCAATAGTCTGCGCTGTACTGTCGCCCAGTCGCTTAGGTCGATAGTTCTCCGTAGATACATCCAATACGTTAGAGCCGGGCATACAAGATGGTCAATAAGTGCATTTCCCCACTCGCGCGGTTCCAATCCCATCTGGGTGTACCGGCGCTCGATGCGCAGCAGAAAAGCCTGGATAGTGCTGCCGTCTTCAGGTAGTATAGGGGTCGTTGAGCCGGATTCTCCGGTGCCCCCTATTACAGTTCTTATCACACTCATTTCGGACTGGAATTGTCCCAGGTGATGAAGGGACTGTCCCCTGGCATAACATTGAGCAAAGGTATCTCCTGCGGGGGCGCCTCCTTATGCCCATGCGACCGCTCTGCCACGGTGGGCTTTGGAGTCGCGTGGCGATGATGGGCTGGTGTCCCGCTCGGCATTTTGTTGACTGACATTGTAGGAGTCTCCTGCGGTGTGGGACCGATAACGCGTCCGTTGCGGAGGTGCATCCCTTACCGAGCAAAGATTTCTAGGTGCAAGGCATTAAAACATAGTATTTCTACTCCCAAGTCCGGAAAGAATAAAGATTTCAATCCCGGAAGAGTCCCCAGATGTAGTGCGCGGCGCCTACTGCTGCGACTACGCTGCTTCCTGCCCCTCTACCAGGTCTACATACTACGCCTAGTATAGCCCCATTTCTCGGTCTCTATAGCCTTATTCCATCGAAATACGACAATTCTAAAAGTCTTTCAAATCTGTCTCCTCGATTCGCCCCCTTCTCGGAGCTCACCTTCTAGTCCCTATGGGGAGGAGCATTCTCGGCGTGAAGGCAAGAATAGTCGCGATTGCGGCACACGTGGGGACAGCAAATTGTGTTGGCCAATGTTGGCCAATGCAAGAAAACGCACGGAAGGGTTTTGTAGTTGTGAAGATTGTGAGAGAGAACTGAAACGCTGTTCATGTAATTCATTATCTGAAATTGGTCCTTCTACAAATGCGTGATCCAAAACGATGTTCGTGTATTTTTGCCACGTGAACAGGAATATTACTGCACAGGAGGTTCCTCTCGCCACCTCACTGCTTCATTCAGTAAGCTCCACGACGAGCTGGACTGTACAATTATGTGGAAGGGTGGAGTGGTCCGTGGCTCGAAATTGTTAACGTCGCACGCCCACGGAGGACCAAAACTAAAGCTGTCACATTCAGCTCATCGCAAAAGCTGCGGTGCGGCCGTGTAGACGATCTTCCTAACAACACTAAGTGACGTATCGAATGGGGTACGTAACTGCTGTTAAGCCCTGTAGGCGAAAGACATCTAAAGGACTCAACACTGTGGCTGCGTTCTTTTGGTGCTGGGTCTTCACTTGAATCTTCACACGAAACTGTTGAGATTGTATGCTGTGTCCAACTTGTTTCTCATGCGATGTCTCATGCGAGACAGGCTAGATGTTGTGGAGAATGCAGAGCGCTGCACGCGCATTGCGCACTGTGAATCAACTAGGTTTACCACTAGGCGGGTATGCACCGGGTCAGCAGACGCAAGTGTTCTTGCGTGTTTCGGATCAAAATGAATACCATATTATGTCGGCGGTATTAGCTAGAGGGAGGCGCAAGAGTCTGCGGTTCTCCGGCGAGAACTTGGACGAGATGAATGCGAGGGGATGGCTTTGTTTGGGCGAGTGCGGGATGCTGTTAGCTGCTAGGAACACACACAAAGATATGCTAGGGCGCCTTTTCACGGCTTGCGACATTCGTGAAACGCTTGCTGCGTGTGCTTTGCGAATCAAAACCAGCGCAGTAAAGCATTCTTGCATGAACGCAAGAGTCGTCCGGGTTGCAGCACGCTTCGGGACAGGAAACCGTGTTGGACAACATTAAATAATCACGAGCGTTCGATCAATGTAAAGTTCGTAAGACATATGCTCAATGCGTTAGTTACGATCACGGGTCCAATATTGTTTCTTCTGCACATGTGGGAAGCAACACACGGATCGTGAAATCTGCCAAGTGAAGAGGGGGCCGACATTTCATCACGTTCCTTTTGCTAGCTCAATGCTTCACCCAATTCGCTCAAAGGACATCGGAAACGTGAAATTATGCAGCAGCAAACTTCCTTCATTTCATGGCCGTGAAACACAGAACTGCATTCTGCCTGAAAACCGTCATCTTCGCACACGAATGAAAAACCTGGAGTGGGTCGTCCCCGAGCTTATCACGTTAAATGCAATGCATGCATGTAAACAGAGGGGAACCCACGCTAACTGTTTTGAGTGTCAGGGTCGCGGACATCCGGCACGTGTCTGCCCTAGCAAAGGGGAACGTACCAAACGTCCGGGAGAAATATGCAAGAAGTGTGGCGGTGTGGGACACTATGCTCGGTACTGTCCTACGTATGAACGAGGCCGGCTCGAGCCGGCGGACAAGAGCAGTAGGGAGCCCACGTCCTAGCACTGAGAAAACGGAAACATTAAACGTGCGGGCCTAGGCGTGGGTGGAGACGAGCGTTCTAGGCCGCGTAGCCATGGCAAAGGGATGATGCGTGCGGTAGCGACAGGCCCTAACTCCATTCCAGTCTCCCACGAGTTGGGAAACCAACTCCTCCGCACTGCGGGAGGGGCTGATAAGAGCGACGAGCGCGCGGAAGGGACTCCGCCGCTTCCGGAAACGCGACGGGAGTCTGGGTCAGAGTCGACCCTGAGTGAAGAGACTCCGGACGCGACGATAAATAGCAGCAGGAAGTCTGCGGAGACAATAGAAGACGGCTATAGGTCAGACGCGAGAGAGATTGTCCCACACTGGTGGAGGGAGACTTGCACGAAAGAGTCTTACGATCAAGCGGGAGCGTTGTGTTGTGCGGGCGCGACGGCGGTACTTCGCGTTGAGCTCGCAGGGAGCCCTTGTGAGGCCCTGTTGGACACTGCGGCTTCGAGAAGTTTCATTAGTTTTAAAATAGTCGAACGACTGCCTCTGAAAGTGCGGAGACTACCAAAAGAACATAGGTTCACCATTGCTACAGGTACATAATAACGCATTGATCGGGTAGTGACGGGATTGACGCTGTGGTGCGGACATACGCGTTTTTCCGGGGACTTTTTAGTGGGAACCGTTCCCTACGACGTAGTCTTGGGTTTGGATTGGCTGACGGAACACAAGGTGGCCTGGTATTTCCAATCAAACAAACTCCGAACCTATGTGAATGGCCAGTGGTGCGGGTCTAAGGCGAAGGCGCGGATAACGTCGCTGGTTCGTCAGGCGGCGGCCGACACAAATGATCTCAGGACTCCATTGCACGGTTTGCATCTCATACTGGCTTTGCCCGAAGCCTGTTCGGCAGTGCCCTTAAGGCTCTCGGATGAATGGCAAGGCGCGCTTTGTTGCGCGTCGATTGGGAATCAACCCACGTCCTTCGGCTGCCGTAGTCCTTTGGCCTCAATCGCTTCGGTGGCAGCGGAGAGTGACGAGGAGTCTCCTTGGCCTACGGCAAAACTCGAGCACACTCTATTCGACGAATGGATAAATTCGACAGCGGCGCAGGATATTCCATGTGAGATTGTCCAGGTGGTGC